>NC_056737.1:557345028-557450028 GCF_019279795.1 Protopterus annectens | reverse complement strand
AATAGCCGACTACCTATCTGTGAACCTCTAAAGTACAGGCCATCACAGAAATAATATGTGAATAAACAGAGCTTTCAGATCACAATATACAGTGAGACATCACCATGTAGTCAGAAAACAGTTAAGTACAGCAAGAAAATACAGAACACTGATACTTAATAACTCCAAAAGCCTATCTTGGAAGCTAGAAGACTTGTATCAGTTTAATGTTTTCTATTGCTTACCAGTAGATTACCTACAGGCAAGATGAAACAAGCACAGATGGGAAACATGCATGCAACAATACCATTCTGGCTTGCATGTGTCAGCCTTAGGCTTTTGAATACTGGCCAAGGCTCTTGGCACCCCCATGCTGCCTTTTTTAGGCAAGGCTCAAAGGTGAATCCCACCTCCGTAAACAGCACAATAGCAAAATCATTGATGGTTATGCTACTCAACGCCAGAAGTTGTAATCGCAAAATGCACGCACTCACAGCACACCTCAGTATGGACGGCAACATCTGTGCAGTAATTGAAACCTGTTTTAAGGGTCCTGAGAGCACACCATCACTACTGGACTACAACCCATACCACACATTTCGACCACAGAACATGGACTGACACAGACATGGAGGGGGTGTACATATATTTATCAGGGATACCTACACCTCAAGGTTATTGGGGCAGCATGATACTTCTGAGATCACCCATGTGCAGCTAACATTGGCCACAACTGCAATGCAAAGTGTGGCCTGCTACAGATCACCCTCCATGACCCAGGACCACCACTCCACCTACCTGGAGACAGTGGAAAATATGACAGTCCTACCGAACACTCTGGTATTGGTCGATTTCAAATACCCATTCAGTGCAAACTTCACCCCCTAAAGAGCCCACTACAATACCTGAAAAGTACAGTATCCTAGACATCAGAGACACACAGGTGGAAATAGCCCTCTCAAATGGCAAAACACACCATCAGTGGAGGCAGATGGTGCCCCAGACTGCATCTTGCTAACACTACAAGATGAACTAACCCCCCCACCTAATTAAGCTTTTTACCTTCAACCTCTACACAAGTTAAATGCCCATACAATGGTGCATAGCCTGGCCTGCAAAGCTATGGAGTGCATCCTCATGGCACTCATTAACAAAGACATTGGTAACCTCCAAACACTTGACCCAACCCAGGTCAGCTTGGTTGAGTGCAGATTATGCCTACTGATCCTGTTTGATGCCTTAGAGACAGTCACCATGGCATTAGATGAGGGGAGAGGTGGTTCACACATACTGGCTGGATCTCGCCAAGGCTTTTGACACCATTCCCCACTCAGGTATTATTGATAAACTCACCAGCCTGTACATAAACCCATGCATCACAGGATGGGTTGTCAATAGGCTTACACACAGAATCCACATGGTAAGACTAGCAGCCTCCAGGTCCATCACTTAATCAGTCACAACTGGTGTCCCACAAGACTCAGTCCTGGGACCCCTACTGTTTGGCATATACTTCTGAGCGGTACATGCAAACACAAGTGGACTACGGCAGACCATGTTTGGCAATGACTGCAAACTGGGAGCCATAATTGACAGTCCAGCTGACACAGACATCCTTCAAAGGGCCTCACAGAGACCGACACAGGGTTTCAAAGTTATGGCCTCAAGCTAAGTGCCACAAACTGCATGGTCATTCCATTTGGGAAAAACTAAACACCCACATATTAACACATAAGTGGCATCCACCTTAATACAGACAAGATAACAGGGGATCTGGGGACAAAGGTAGATAGTGTTCTCTCCTTTGACAATCACATCTCCAAAGTAGTTAGGACATCCTTCTATGTAGGCCATCTGATTACAAAAGGGTTCACATCTAGACATACTGAGGTTATAGTGCCCCTTTACTCATCACTCATCAGTCTCATCATAGAGTATAATAATTCATTTGGGATGTACCTCAGAAGACACTTCTGACAGCTGGAAGGACAATGCACGTACCTCACCAAGAGGATTACTGGCCTCAAACATATGTCCTATGCAGCCAGACTGAATGAACTCCTGCTTTACTCAGTGGCATCTCGTTTACTCAGATGATCTCTGCTGGCCTACAAAGCTATATCCAACTCAGGCTTAACGGATATGCTCCACCTATGGGAATCCATGTCACAGTGAGCCACACGCTGTAGTGAGCTAAACCTTGCCAGAACAATAACTAGAACATGCTGGAGGGACAGATTCCTGTCACAGAAACTCCCCATGCTTTGGAACAACATCCCTAATTACATTATACAGAGCCCCTCACTAACGCTCTTCAAGAGAAACCTTGAAGAGTGGATGGGGAACAGTAGATACACCCCAGAGATCCCACCACTGGCTCTGCTCCACAGAGGGGCAGTTAATTAATCAATGGGGTGGCAAAAGCTGACTCATTTTGACTAGGCTTATGAATGCCCTTGGGCAGTTAGCCAAGTACCTACCTATGAACCTATGAACCTATACATACAGTATCAGCACATGCTGATAGCTTAATTTACTGTTCAGGTGTTGACTTACCTTGTGCCAATAGCAGCTGTGTGTGCAATAGTTGGGGGCTGCCTATGCTGGATGCACACAGTAGACTGTCTATACAAGACAATTTACAGGTAGTCTTGTGTGTGTGCCATCCATTTTTACTGTGTGCGCAGGTGGAGAAAAGTGTCAGTCCCTAGGTGCCTACACTGTCAGTGTGTGTGTGCTATATGTTCCCTCCTTGCTAAGGCATGGGCATACTAGGCACGCCTCCGTCTGCCTACTGGGGCTGGCTCTGCATGTTCATGGTCTGAGTACCTCTGTGCCTGTGGTGCCATTGGCAATGGTGCTGGACTGTGAGGGCCTTCACCATTCTGTCCATGCTGCAGCTGTTTCTGCAGGATCATATTGTGTAGCATGGCACATACTATGAGGATGTGGGCACACATGCCTGGTAAGTACTGCAAGGCTCCACCAGATATGTCCAAGCAACAGAACTGTGATTTAAGCATCCAAATACATGCTCTATGATGATTCTGGTTTGTGCATGTGCCTCATTATGGCATTCTTGCATGGATGTGTGTGAGTTTCTAATGGGAGTCATCATCCACATTTCCAGTGCATAGCCAGCATCCCCCACCAGGTGGCCATATGGGATGTCCCCCCTGGCAAATACCTGATACAGCTGTGAGGCATGCCAAATGTGGGAGTTGTGATAGTTTCCAGAGATGCCAGAACACACATCCATGATAATGCCCTGGGCATTGCACATGACCTGTCTGTTGATTGAGGGGTATCCCTTGTGGTTTACGTAGTGCTTACCCTGCTCACCGGGTGGTGACTTGATGGGTATGTGCGTGCAGTCTATTGCACCCAGTACCTCCGGGTATTCTGCCACATGGTGGAAGAGACGCAAATTGCTAGGCAACTCCTCCTGCATTCAGGGGAAGTATATGTGCTCATTGGCATGTGGTAACATGGCATCCAGGGACTGGTGAAGTACCCTGGATGCTGATGCCTGTGAGATCCCCATGATATCCCCAGTTGGCCTTTGAAAGGTACCTGTGGCTTATATTCTCAGGCTTACACATACCTTCGTATCCACTGGTGTGGGTTCCCCTCTGTTTGTTCTGGCTCTGAGGCGTGGCCAGCACAGCTCCACAAGTTGCTGTAGGGTGTCCCTGTCCACCCTGTAACACTCTACTATCTCCAGATCATGCAGCCCCTGGTAGGTTAACCTGGGTCTGAACACTCTTCTCCTCCTCTGGTGCCTGAGGTGGCTGTCAGCATCATCCTCCACACCACCTTCAGTCGCCAACACATGCTGGTGGATCAAAGCTATGGCAGTCCCTAACATGTACATATTAAAAGTTCCTCGTATGTATACACCAATGGTGCAGAGTGTATGGGAATACACAAGTGTGTGTGAGGTGCTTTCACACTTTATACTATTGTGCTATGGATGCTACTGATGTCATTGGCTGTGTATAAGCAATTCTAGCTGCAGGATATCTTAATTATGAGTTTTACAGTGAGTACTGCAAGTGTGGCACCTGTGGAGTTATGCTTGCCTGTCTTGATTAATCTGTTGCCCTTTAATTCACTTTTAAACCTTGATCCCCTCCCATTGTCAAGCATGCATCCGCCTGCCAACTTTCCTGTTTTGTACTTTCCCTACCCAGCCATGTGTTGCAAAATGTGTTTTGTAGCTGATATAATGCAATTCTGCTTTGTTCTGCTGTGACACTTTACTGTTTTCTTTGCAGTGCAGCCCCTCCTCTTTCCTGTTCTGCAGGTAGCTACTTGCAGCCTTTTTAGCTGTTGTCAATGGCTCACTGTAGGTTCCTAGGTGTTAATTAGTCATTTGTACTCCAATTTCCCTGCTGCAGCATTTCCTTATTTTTGTTCCTCTATCCTTCCTGTTTCAGCTCCAGTGCACGCCGCACAAACCCGTTTACTGAGTTTAAGTGTGTTTTAATCTCTGTTCACATGCATACTCGGTTACCTTGTGTGCTCTTAGCTAAGGAAAGCTAAACCCAGTTCAACACATCCCTTTCCTGCAGCTTTGCTTAGCTACATGCAAAGCGGATAACCAATGCTTCAATGTGCTTACAGCAAAGGTGACACACCCCTCTCTTGATGTCATCTTTATCTCATGGGCACACCTCGGTGTTATAACGCTACACTGTGAGGTGCATCCTTACACCAGTGGGGAATCTGTGATTTCATTCTAATGATTTGCAACATAATACTGAGGGAACTGAATTCAAGCCTAATTCTACCAGTACAGCAACAGTGCCTACACTGGTGGAACCAGGACATTTATCCTTTTGTGATGTACTGGTAGAACCACCAAATACATCCACTAATGCTACATCAAGCTCTGTTGCTTTACTTTCTGCTTCATCACAAGGTCTAACTCCTTCTCCAAAATCAGCAGACGTTTTTGAATGCAGGAACTGGAGCAATACTGAAGGTATTGCCGCTGTTCAACACTGAACATTTTTTACCTTTACCTATGAAGTTGCACCCCAAACCACAATTGAGATCCAACAGTCGGGATCGACAAAAAAGAAAATATTCGGAAGAGAATGACAACAAAGTCAACAGGAGAACCAGAAGGTAAATGGCTTGATATTTAATTTATCAAAATATGAGTTATCTCCTTCGGAATTGACTTTATTGAATAAAGGTCTTTCCTTTATTCCATCTACCAGGACAGTAATCAGTGACTTACTAACTGACCTTAGGATTTTTGGATGCAACCTTAGTCTGAAACTCATGTTCAATAAGGGACAGACTCAAAAATCTAGCTATTCTTATGATATGTTGAAATGGAAAAGCTCTTATGTTCCTACACTAACGCCCCATGTTGAATGTTTTGTGAAAACTTGTAAAAGAGATGTATATGATTGTTTACATGGCAAAAATAACTGTACTTATTTTAATCTGAACTCTGCTGAAACTGAGGCACTATGGTCCCTTAAAATCAATTTCAACATAACTATTAGACCTGTAGATAAGGGTGGAGGGATAGCCATCATGAATACGTCTGATTATAAAAATGATATGTTTACATTATTGGCAGACACTGAAACCTACGTTGTTATAGATAGTTGTGATTTACTTAAAATATGTAGTAATGTGAATGACAACCTTTATGATTTACTGATGTGCAGATTAATTGATCGTGATCTCTATTAGTTTTTGCACATAGAACATCCGTTGATTTCCTACATAAAAGGGTTACCCAAACTACATAAGTTAACATTTCCACACCCTATGAGTCCCATTGTTGCAGGCGATGGGTGGTTAACACAAACTATGTCTTTATACATAGAACAGAAACTTGGGCCTTTGGTTAAACAGATACCTACAAGTTTAAGGGATACTACACAATTGTCAAGTGACATTGAACAATATAATAGTGAATATATGGATGGTGAAGTTCTTCTAGTTATGTTGGATGTTAAGAATCTCTTTACCTCAATACCAAATGATTATGGGATAGATGCCATTAGGAATGTTTTGCATAGCTTAACTTGCATGAATAATGATGAAGTCTTTTTGATCTTTGAGATGGTACTTACTAATAATGTATTTATGTTTGAAGACAGTCTTTATTTACAACAACGGGGTGTCGCTATGGGCACCCCATGTGCAAATTCGTATGCCAATCTGGTAGTGTACTTTTGGGAAACCTTACATGTTTTCAAATGGGTCTATTATCCACACATTCTTTTATATAGATGCTTTGTAGACATCTTCTTTCTTTGGAAGGGAGATGCTTCCTTACTATGTGATTTTGTGAAATACCTTGAGTCTAGTACTGACTTCTTGAAATTTACATCTATTTATTCTACGTATAAGGTAGATTTTCTTGATGATTCTGGCCTCAAGAATAGCTCTGGACTTTTCAGTAACAGGCTGTTTTGAAAACCATGCTGGAGAAATGGGTTGTTGCATTTCAGTAGCATGCATCCCAGATTTATGTTCTTGAACATTGTAAAAGGACAATATTATAGAATAAAAAGGATCTGCAAAGAACAAGAAGTATTAAATGATGAAATCGCAGACCTAGAAAGGCTGCTCAAAGATAGAGGTTATATAGACAGTGTAATAAAAAAGGCTAGAGAACAGGTCTTTAAGGATGATAACTTACTTATGAATAATTCAGCTGCAATGGAGTATGCTGCTTTTGGCAGACACACATATTTCAATGGTAAGAAACTTAGTTTTATTATGAAATATGCTAATGATAATGAAGCTGTTACTAGAATTATAAAACAAAATTGGCATATACTAACTATAGACCCTCCTACTGTAGAACTAATAGCAAGGTCACCAAGTTTTGTTTATAAAAATAGTTCTAACTTGAAACAAATTTTATGCAAAGAAAAGAAACAGTGGGTCAGACCAAAAATCATGATGACCTTTGGCACGTTTCGATGTGGATCTTGTAACATGTGCAAAGTGATAGATGATGTCAAACGTTTTTGTCACCCTACTCTAGACTTTGAGTTCTTGCCTAACTTTTATGCTACTTGTAATAATAGTAATATTATATACCTAGCTACATGCACATGCTGTAGCAGTTTCTGTGTTAGAAAAACCTATAGGAGGCTTAGAGATAGAATTTATAATCATCTCTATGATATTAAGAATATCAATATGCAAAATGCTGTGGCAAAACACATCTCTGAGTTTCACACACATGCTTTTAGATTTAAAGTATTACAGCTAGTTTTTGTCGGTCAAAGAGGGGGGTAATATTAATAATTATTTGGAATGTGTAGAACTCAGTTGGATTTTTAAGCTATGAGCACATGTCTCCCCTGGCCTGAATTCTTTCATCAGCATCAAACCAGTTCTGGAAGCACAACAATTTAAATGAATTTAGTGTTTGTTTTTATGCTGTTTCTACTTAAACAGTTCTAAGTCTTTTTACTTAATTAATTGAGTATTAGTTACCGATGTTTGATTTTAAGCTGTGGATTTGATGTATAGGTGATAATTATTTAATTATTTAATTAATTAATTATGTTAGAAGTGTTACTTAAACTGCAGGTTTTACTTCTGTAATTGAGATCTGAAGAAGCGTGGTTTCCACATGAAAGCGCTCATTTGTCTGTTTCATTAAATTGTTTCTACTTGGATATTTCCATTTTATGGTGATCTTTCCTTGTCTGTTTGGTCATATTGTGTTTTTTATCTTATATTTGACCTTTGGGCAGCTCTATACATCAGTTTGCTGAATCTGTGATTCTCTATAACTCCTCCCATTTGCATGGAATTGCCTACTAATTCCTAGATACCACGCATAACACTGACACAGCCCCTTAGCAACCCTTGCACCATGGTATGGTGTAACATGCCTACCATTGACTATTATGGGGAAATCATGATATGTGTCGCATTGCAGTTCTATTCTATATTTTTCTATTTTCCTTGCAATCCCATTTGTGCACCACTGCCCTACGCTTAAACTTCACGATAGTGCAAAAAAAAAAATGAAATGTTACTTTTATATTTTGTACATGTTTTTATATACCAGTGGCTATATGTTTAGCCATTGGCATATATTAACAATATGATACTTGCATTCGGCCAGCTGTCATGGCTCCAATTTTATGTTTGCAAAAATGTAAACCATTTTTTATGGTTTACATTTCTGCATGCTTACACTACACCTGCACTGCTTCCTGGATCACTAAATACCTTCATTTGCATGCTACACTACTGCAAATGGGGTAATTAGCATACAGGGGCCGGGAGTTGTGCTGGTGTAGCGTACGCAGGTAGTGCACGTGGAAACAGCTTGTACCTGGATCACTCACCAGCCATATTTGGTGTTGGAACACCAATACTATGCCTGCACCTGGCGCACGCTTCATGAATCCCAGGGAATATCCAAAACTAGCTTTCTCTACTCTCTTGGAAGTGTTTTATTGTTTTATGACTTCCTCCATCTGCCATAGATCTGAGGAAAAACCCTTATCTATATATTTTTCACAGGTAGATGCTAAATGCTACCAGTTGCCATCAATGTTTTTTTGGGCCTGGAAACTAGGAGTCAGATGACAAGCAATGATGTTATTCTGCAAGTTATCCCAGCAGTAATATTTGAGATATTAATTTGAGAGGTCTCTGAGAGAGATAGCATTCTGTATTTGGTCTTGGACCTGACAACATCCATTTACCACACATCTGCCTTGCTCTGAGTAAGTTTCTAGGTTATAGTAATTCTATTAGATATAGTCATGAATATAGCAAAGCTTAATTTAGATGTTTTTCTTATAGGTTCATAGGTTCATATGTTAGTACCAGGCTAATAGCCATGGAGCCAACACAAGCCTAGCTCAAAAACATACCCAGTTGTCATGTTGCTGGATGTTAGTTCCTTGTACCCCTATCGAGTAAGGCCCTGGGGTGAATTTCCTATTACCCATCCACTCATCAAGATTTTTCTTGAAGAGGGCCAGTGAGGTGGTCTGCTTGACTTGAATAGAGAGTTTATTCCAGAGTATGGGTAGTCTCTGGGTTAGGAACTTGTCCTACCAGCAGGGTCTCTTTATTGTGGTGATGAGGTTGAGGTCTTTGGACCATGTGGTGTGGAGGGATTGGGTCTTTTTCAGATGAAGCATGTCTAATAACACTGGGTCCGACATGGCTTTGTATACCAGGCAGAAATCACCTCTAAGTAGGCAATATGAGACAGAGTATAGCTGCAGTTTTTTGAGTCTGTCCATATAGGGCATGTGTTTCAGTGCTAGGATCCTCATTGTGAGGAATTTCTGTGGCCTCTCCAGTTGTTGCTGGTGTCTAGTGAGGTACATGCCAAATGGGGCATTGTACTCTATAACGGATCTAATGAGGACTGAGTAGAGAGGTATTATGACCTCTTTCTTCCTGAATGAAAGACCCTTTGTAATGTGGTGTGTCACATAGAAAGACGTTATAACTACCGCGGCCACATGGTTGTCGAAGGAGAGGTTGCTATCCACTTGTGTCCCTAGATCTCTTATCATACCTTGGGAGTTGAGAGGGCTACCATCAATGTGGTAGTTCGTGGGCAATGAGTTTTTCCCAAAGGGGATGATGATGCACTTTTTGGCATTGAGCTTAAGACCATGGTTCTGGCACCAGTCGTTGGAGTCTGTGAGGACTTTTGTAGGATGTTGAAGTCAGCTTGAGAGGCAATGATGGCTCCCAGTTTGCAGTCATTTTCAAACTTGGTCAACCAGAGTCCTTTGGTGTTGGCCTGAACTTCAGAGACCTATAAACCAAACAGGAGAGACCCAGGACCGATCCTTGTGGGATGCCACTTGTGACTGCCCAGTAGTCAGATTTGGAGTCCGCTACTTTCACTGTGTGAGTTCTGTCCATGAGCCAGTTGGCAACCCATCTTATGATGTAGGGGTCATGACTAGGTTGGTGAGTCTGTCAGTGATCCCTTAGTGGGGGATTGTATAAAAGGCCTTGGCCAAATCGAGGTAGGCTGTAAGGACTGCTTTGCCTTCATCTACCACTCCGGTGAAAGATTCAAAGAAGTCTATCAGCTTGAGCAGACATGGTCTGCCCTTCACAAACCCAAACTGTGAGGGATCCATGGTTTGAAGGTTCCCAATATCCCTATTTATGAGGTCCATATTGATGTGCTCCATGGCCCTACAGATCAGGCTTGTCAGGCTGATGGGGCAGTAGTTTTCTGGGTCAGTAGTCGCTCCCCCTTTGTGGAGAGAAATGACTGAAGCAGTGGGCCATTCAGTGGGAACAAGTCCTGAAGTGAGGCTGTGGCTGAGCAGTGCACTCAGGTGAGGTGCCAGTTCCCTTTGTAATTCATGTAACACACAGCCAGGGATATTATCAGGTCCCATGGAAGCTGTATTTTTGGCTTTGGATATTGCGGCTTCTACCTGAGCAGCCATGATATTGGGGATTTGGCATTCCTTTGGTATTGGGATGGGATCTTTAGGGGTGGGGGGGGAGTTTGCACTAAACCTGTCTGCCAAGATGTTGACAATATTTGTTGGTTCAGCATAAGTGGTGCCGTTGTGCAGAAGCTCAGGGCACCCCTGCATATTGTTATACAGGTTCTTGACATAACTAAAGAATGCCTTGTGGTTATCTTTAGCATCTGTTGCAATTTTGTTTTCATAATTAGCTTTGGAGGCTTTGATTAGGGATCTCAGTTTTTTGCTGAGACTTACAAAGGAATTTTTCCAGTCTTGGGAATTTGCCCTTTTCTGCAACAGTTTTTTTTATTCTGTTGTAGAGTTTGTTAATGGCAGGGGACCACCAGATTGGCTTCCTTTTTTTTGGAGGACATGATGTTGGTTCTGTTAGGTATAGCCTGATCCATGCACTTGTGTAAATGTTCATACAGCACCTTAGTGTATGATTCAGAAGCCATACATGCTTTCCCTATTTGCGTGGGTGATGCGAAGTTTGACACTTCTGTCTTTAGAAGCACAAAATTGGCTTTGGGGAAGTTTTTCATTGTGGTTTCCTTCAAGGGGGAGTGAGGGTGGGATTTGAATATTGACTGCGATTAATTTATGGTCAGATCTGACCAGGGAGGAGTTGATCACTGGTGCAGAGCAGTGGTCCCCCATGTTTGTGATGATCAGATCGAGAATCTTTCTACCTCTGGTGGGAATGAAAATGAATTGGTTCAGGGTGTTGGAGTTAATGAATTCCAGAAATCATTGGGCAAATGAGTTGGAACAGGAGTAGTTTCCCCAACTAATGATGGGGTAGTTAAAGTCTCCCAGTATAAGGGTATTGGGTTGAATCTTAATGCTTTCCAGAGTGTTCAGGAATGTGGAGTGGGATTTGTGGGCATTTTGGGGGAATCTATAGCCGGCTACAATCTGGATTGCAGTTTTACCCCGTGTCAGTCTTTATTTATTTCAGACTGTCCTGGAATGTTGTTTTAAATATTTCTTGTGATTTTGAACTCTGCTGTCACTGTAAGTATATACTGAGTATTTTCTTGTTCTTTTAATATTTATTATATAATTTAAACCATTCATTGTGGCTGATCAGTATAGATATATTTAAGTTCTGAGAGTAGTTGCATATTTATTTGGTTACACTATGGGTCACTCCTAATAGCCTTGCTCTACCATTTGTATTGATAGTAACATTAGACAGTAAGATTGGACACTCTTTGCTAAGGCCTCAAAGTAGCTGATAAGGGGTTTGGGTGGCAGTGATAACTACCTTATAGTCTGGGCAGAAGGAGGCATAGCTAGTAAACCTGTGCCAGCCTTTCCCAGGTGTATGTGTGTGTGTGTGTTTGTGTGTGTGTGTGTTTGTGTGTTTGTGTGTGTGTGTGTGTGTGTGTGTGTGTGTGTGTGTGTGTGTGTGTGTGTGTGTGTGTGTAAAACAAATCCCCAAGAGTGTTTGTGTCAGCTACCTGGGCAGGGACACAAAGCACTGGTTGGGCAGAAAGAGAGTGTTGGAGGACTTGGCTTGGAACCCTGGCTTATGATTTGACTCTATAGCTGTGCCAGTGGGGAGTCTTAATGGGGATCTGGGAAAGAGGGAGAAATCAGCCCTGGATGGACTGTGGTCTCTGTGTATTCTTAAGGGAAATTTCACTTAATGCAGAGAGCTGCACATGGAAATAGTGTGTGTGTACTTGTTATCCTCTCAGTGTACACCCCGCGCTGTTGCCAGTGGTGAGGATTGATGCTCCTTGATTACTGGTACATGGTGGGGCATCACAGCATGGTCCAGATTTCCTGTTATAAGAGGTTGAGAGTTTTTTTTCTATTTGCAGTAAGTGGACCTTTCTGCTGCTCAGATTGAGCAAAATGGCCAGGCTTTCAAATCAGTAGGTGGAAGGGAAAAGGAAAGTAAGAAGATGAAGGAAGGGAAAAAAGAAAAAAAGGGGGAAAGAAGACAGAGAAAAGGGAAAAGAAAAAAGTAGGGGGATATACATTGTGGCTGATTACGGTTATCTTGTTTGTTTCTATTTATAGGTTGCATCATTGGTGGAGATGACTCTTGGGTGTTTCTACAGCAGCTGGAGGAGATACAGATGTTGTGCCACAGATGGACGAACATTGCATCACAGGTAGAAGACTTGTTTGGTGCCTATGGAACAGGGTGACTCTAGTCAGAAGAGAAAGCAAACAGCAAAAGGCAAGCAGGGGACCAGAAGGAAGACATCACAGCAGTTGACGTTGAGAGATATTTTGGCAGTGGAGGCTCTGGCTGTTGGAAAAGTGCATGCTGCACCTGCAGGTAATGATATGTTGTTGGAGGATCTGCTACGCATGTCACAGCTAGAGCAAGTTGGGAATAGTTGTGGTGTAGATGGTAAAGTGTCACATTAGGAGGCTGGAGAATTGCCAGGTGGCTTGGTTGGGTATGTCATAAGTGTCGTGAGGGGGGCAGGTTTTAGGGGAGGTTGGCTGTGGGTTGGATAACATAGATCTCTGTGGAAGTAGCTTGTCTTCATTGGTAAGGGGGTCAGATTCACAATTGAAGGAGGTGGATTCAGATTTTGGGTTTTGGCCCAGAGATTGGTTTGCTCCACGGGCTTTGGGGCAAGGGAATGGGGCTGTGGTTTTGACTCCATCATATATCCTCCTCAGATAAAGAGAAGATCTAGAAGGGGGAATTTTTGATTTAATTGATGTGGATGGGATTCACTGTTGAAGTTGAAAACTGCAAACAGTAGAGATTTTTTAGCAGCTTTAGTGGCCCTGGGGCAATGAAGAGTGGGTAGATTGTGACCAAAAAATTGGGAAAATTGGGTGCTGGGCTTTGTGTATTACATGGCAATGTGGTTGGAGATAGATAGTGCTTTGGCCGTTCCACTCTTGGTATTTTATTTGATAATACGAGGGGGGCAATGGCTACTGGATGGTAGTGTGTGGCTATGGTACAATCAGAGGTTTCATAACTCGAAAGAGGTCAATCAGTCCTTGCGCTGGGAAGTGAGGCACCCAGTCATATGGTTGGCCATGATGACGGAAAGTTTTGGTGCTATTAATGGAGGGGGTAAAGTAGGAGAGGGGGTGGGGGTTTGTTGGGTTTTTAATGCAGGAAGATGCTCATGGATGGCATGCAGGTTCTTGCACACATGTTCAAAGTGTGCAAGCCCACATCTAGCTGTGCAGTGTGGATACAAGGAAGGTAATGCAGTCAGCCCAAAAATGTTCATCTGTTGACAGAGGCTTATCATCTTTGTTTCAGGGATCCCAGAGTACACAGAGTATGCAAGGGAGAGGGCATTCTCATGGGCAGAAATGGGGGTGTCTTTTCAGGGCACAAGAGGAAGACCTGGGGACCCATTCGCCCATTAAGGTGCAGGTGTTGCATCTCATGCTTCAGCATTTTCCTGATTTGACATTGGCGGAGGAATTAATTAATGTTTTTTGCAGGGGGTTTCTATTAAGTCTAGGGTGGGAGGGGAGGGTGTTGTCTGTAAAAACTTGTGATCAGTGCAGGGAAGGAACATATTTTGGAAGTGTTGGTGGAGAAGGAATGGTGGGCTCTTTGGCTGCTGAGGTCTTTTGACAGTCCTCCTTTTGGCAGTTTTAAGGTTTTGCTATTGAGCCTAGTGCCTGAGAAATCAGCTGGTGATTTTTTTTTATTATTCACCATTTATCTTATTTAGAAGGA
Source organism: Protopterus annectens (assembly GCF_019279795.1). NCBI lineage: Eukaryota > Metazoa > Chordata > Ceratodontiformes > Protopteridae > Protopterus > Protopterus annectens. The sequence continues at coordinate 557,435,898 of NC_056737.1, read as the reverse complement.
AACTCTGTTAACAATTGCATTGCAGTAGAGGATGTTAAGATGTCTTATGTATTGTTGGATGATGCTGTGTGGATCATTTGGCGGTTTGAACACCAGTGGTTGGTAAAAGTGGATATTGAATCTGCATTCCAGCTTTTGCCAATATGGGAAGAGGAATAGCCATTGCTGGGCATGGTTGTTCAAAGCAAATTTTATTTTGACAAGGCTATGCCTATGGAATGTTCGGTAGCCTGTGTTACTTTTGAGAGGTTTAGCTTGGTGTTACATTGGATTTGGCAGCAGTGGGTGGGTTCCCAAAAGGCTGTTCATTACTTGGATGAGTTTCTCATAGTGGGTGAGGGGTATGAGGGAGCTTTGGTAGGTATGCAGGAGTTTGTGGGGATGTGTGAGGAAAGGGAGGCCCCGTTGATTGGGCAGAAACTGGAAGGTCCAGCAAAGTAGTTAGATTTTTTTGGGTTTGTTGGTAGATGCGGAATGTGGATTGTTTTGCCTACCAAAGGTAAAGTCTAAGGATAAAGTGTGGGTTGGAGTCATGGAGCTTGTATGGCGTCTGAGTTTTGCATTTTGGGCTGTTCACCCAGGTTGTACTTTCTGTAGGTCTGTGGCATTTTTGCTGAGATGGGGGTAAGAAAACATCATTGGGTAAGAGCTGGGAAGTTGATACAGGATGATTTAATTCTTTGGTTGTTCTTTTTAGAACAGTTTAATGGAGTTTCCTTTTGGCAATCAGATTGGGTGCATCAAGGGTATTTGCAATGTTTTAAAGATGCAGCAGGGAGTATTGGAATAGGAGCCTTTTTTGGGGGTGAGTGGTTTGTGGCTCTGCAGCCAGCTAAGTTGGAGGAGGATTGGAAGAAGGATGTTGCCTTTTTGGAGTTAATGCTGATTTGTAACACATCTGTATTTCGGCTGGATCGGTTGAGGGGAAAGTGAGTTATTTTTAATTCAGATAATATTGCAGTGGTTTGGGTTTTACAGGTGAAAATTGTTAGTTTTACATAAGTTAATTTTTCTTTTACAAGTGTGCAAGAGGCAGGTGCTATGAATGGGATTGCTGACAGTTTGTTTCACCTTCAGTTTTCCAGGTTTTGGCAGTTAGCTCCAATTGCATCAGAGGAACTGAAGGCAGTGCCAGATGAAGTATGGAGAATTGGGTGAAGTGACCAGATGGTTGGTAGAACAGTCTCGGGCAATGTCTACCAGGAGGGCATATGGTAGGGCATTGGGTAAATTTGGTAGATTTGTTTTACAGCTGGCTGAGGAGTGGGGGTATGGCCAGAAGAATTATTAATCCAATATTTGGCCCTGGCTCGAACACATGGTAGGGCAGTGCAGTCAGTTAAGGTGGACTTGGCCGCAATCAGTATATTTGCACAGGTTGCAGGATTAAGTGATTTCACTAAGTCCTGGATGGTTGGGCGTATGTTGAAAGGTTGGTGTAGAGTGGATGTTTTGAATATGGATAAGCGTTAGCCAGTGACAAGGAAAATTTTTGAAGATGTTATTACAGGGCCTAGCTTTAGTGAGTGGGGAGTCAGTTGATTATGTTCTATGGTTGACATTTACAGTGTCAGAGTTGTTGGGATCATTGGTTTGGGGGGATTTCATGATACTGTCCGTTGCAGTGCACATTTGGTTATGTAAATCTAAAACAAATCAGATTGGGAGAGGTATGCAAATAGTTTTGGGGAAGGAAAGGTTGTTGATGGAGACCTGATGTGCTTCAGAGAGGACGGGGTACACTTGAATGAATTTGGATTAGATTTGTTTAATTTGAATATGGGTTTATTTTAGGAGGAGTTGGTGAAAAAGGTGGTTTTAGACGAGGGGTAACAGCATGGTTTAGGCTGGTGGGTGGAGAAAAGGACCAGGCTAGTCCCTCTTGTGTTCCCCGTCTGGTGTTTGGGTTGGTGTAAGGAATTTTGGAGGTGAAAGTGAGCAGTTTGATGCTGCTTCCCCCTGTGGTGTTTGGATGGATGTAAGGATTTTGGGTTGAAAGTGAGAGAGTGGATGATGCTTGATGTTAAGAATAATTGAGCAGAGATGAGGACGCTGCTTATTCAGGCAGGGTGAGCAGAGATATGCAGCCCTGATGAATGTTTAAAGGATGTTTTCTGGTGATTAATAAATTGAAATGATGCAATAAAGTTTTCATGCAATAAGTTATGATGTTTATGAATTTAATAAAAGGCCGTCAAAAGTCAATTTGATGTGTTGCTCTTTATTGAAGTGGAGCATGACAAATGAGGTTAGGGTATAAACCAATTTGTCATGGGACATTTTCGATATTGTGGAGGGGTGAGCAAGTTAAGGGGGTAGGTTTGGGCTGTGGGGGCTGGACAGAGATTGTAAGTTAGTATGAAATAGGAGGGTAGATATTCTTTGGGTAAGAAAGAGATAAATTATTAGAAGAAGGTTGGAGGAAGTCAGGTGGGTGTAGGGTGAGACTTATTCTAGTTTTATGTGTGGGTAGTTGGTTTTGTGTCACGTGTTGGTGTGATCTTTTTACCCACCCATCCTTCCCTCTTTTTTCTAGGTTAGGTATAATTGATTTTTCAGTTGGGGATGGCTGATTTAGGCGGAGAAGAGGAGCAAGCTTGTCCCTCTTCTGTTTCCCCTCTGGTGTTTGGGTTGCTGTAAGCAATTTTGGGGGTGAAAGTGAATGGTTGGATGCTACTTCTACCTTCAGTGTTTGGATGGATGTAAGTATTTTGGGCGAAAAATGAGTGGTTGGACACTGCTTGATGTTAAGAAAAAGTGAGCAGAGGTGAGGATGCTGTTTATTCGGGCAGGGTGAGTGGAGATATGCTGCCCAGATGAATGTTTATAGGATATTTTCTGGTGATTAATAAACAGAAATAATGCAATAATTTATGATGTTTATGAATTTAATAAAAGGTCATCAAAGGTCAATTTGATGTGTTGTTTCTTTATTGAAGTGGAATGTAACAATATATCTGTACTGACATATCAAAAGGGTCAGGTGCACAGCTATGAGTGACATGTCATTATGTCTGCAGAAAAGCTAACACAATAATGCACTTAACATAGATGCAAATATTAAAATCTGTAGCAGAACTGAAATATTAAGCTTATGTTGAAACTTAGGTAAATCACACATCACCACATAGCTAAACAATAATCTGTAAATGTCATATTAAAAGAATGTATATCGTTAATCAACATCAATCCTGCTATACATACACACACACACACATATATATATATATATATATATATATATATATATATATATATATATACATATAGGTCTACCTGAAAACGCAGAAATCGCAGATCTCCGACAACGAGAACATCGATACCGGAAGAACAACAACGGAGAAGACCGATAGTTGAGAATTCCGACGATGGGAACACCGACATGTTAAGGTAAGTGTGCGATAGAGATGGACGTTAGGGTCAGGGTGTGGATAAGGTAAGTGTGTGATAGTGACGGACGTTAGGGTAGGGTGTGGGTCAGGTAAGTGTGCAATAGTGAAGGAGTTTAGGTTTAGGGGCGGGTTAAGTGAGTTAGGGTTAGGGTGCGGGTAAGGTAAGTGTGCGATAGTGATGGACTTGAGGGTTAGGGGCAGATTAAGTGAGTTAGGGTTAGAGTGCAGGTAAGGTAAGTGTGCGACAGTGACGGACCTCAGGGTTAGGGTTTGGATTAAGGGAAATGCATAGATAGTTGTGTATATAAGGTTTAGTGTAGGTTTGTAAGGTTTTTGGTGTGCTTGTGTTGTGGGTGTGTGTTTTTCAGGAAAGGTATTTGTTTTGTTGATTGTCAGGATTTTGGTTTGTCGGGCATGTGAAGTTTCATGTTTTTGAACTTTTTTTTTTATTTTTTTCGTGTTGGTTATTTCATTGTCGGTGTTTTGGCGTGTCGGTGTTATCAGGTAGACCCATTTATATATATATATATATATATATATATATATATATATATATATATATATATATATATATATATGGGTCTACTTCATTTCACCTAAATTCCAATTCACTGACTCCCATTTGACTGAGACCAAATGACTGAAATTTCATTTCACTGACACTTCATTTCACTGACAGTTCATTTGACTGACAAGTATTATTAGCAAGAAAATGGAATATGCCCCCTTCCCCACTGTAGTGCGACCCTGGAGTTAGAATATATAGTTGGGGGGGTGTGGGGAGCACACTAAGCAATATTATATCAAAACTTAACCCCACTTTTCTTTTACTAAGCAATATTATATCAAAACATAACCCCACACCCCCCCATAGTGAACATAAATCACTGAAAGCACAATTCACTGAAAACTCAATTCATTGAAACACATTTCACTGAAAGTTATATATGGCCATTTCCCCACTGTGGTGCAATCCTGGAGTTAGTATATATAGTAAGGGGGGTGTGGGGGGTATAGCCCCCACATATTTTAAGTATATATTATGTTCGGAAAAGAGGAATATATTGGAATTGCAAGTATCCATGTATATTGTTCAAAATATTTAAAATATGTGGGAGGCTATGCCCCCCCACACCCCCTTACTATATATACTAACTCCAGGGTCACACTACTGTGAGGAAAATGCCATATATAACTTTCAGTGAAATGTGTTTCAGTGAATTGAGTTTTCAGTGAAAAGTGCACACTAATTTGACTTTCAGTGAAATGTGCTTTCAGTGAAATGTCCTAGACCCATATATATATATATATATATATATATATATATATATATATATATATATATATATATATATATATATTATATTATAGTACATGTATAATATCTAACAGTTTTAAAAAGAAAGATGATTATATCCTGTGTCTAACTATATATAGCATGTAACAACTAATGTGAAGAATAAAAATCCTACAGCTGTGATTATATCAATTACAACTAGACATGCTCATATCTCAAACTGAGAAAACTTTGTAGGGTTCCTATTGCGTGATCAAACATTGTAAACAGCGAACAGAACACGTATTGAGCAATCCCAACTGGTCAAAACGTAGAAATGTCACGTGCGTAACACGGAAATCTCTTTACTTCAATGCAGTGCGATCTCGGAGTAGGAATATTTAAGTAGCAGGGGTGTGGGTGCGCAGCCTCCCACATGTGGGGGTGCAGGGGGGCTGCCCTCCTGCCTACAGCATTTAGGTAAGGATAGTTTTTTATTTTTATTTTTTTATTTTTTTTTATTACATTTTTGAAATTTCAAGCATCGCTCATATGGTGTCGACCATATGGTGTTTGATGTTTGAAACTTTCGAAAATATAATATAGACCCAACTTTGTAAGCATTTTGTAATGTTCTTAAACAGCTTTGATGTGTCAATTTGATATGTCAAAATGCATGTTCCTTGTAAACTACCTCTGTACAATGTGGTAATACTGTATATTTTGTAAAATTGTTAGTTTGTTACAATTTAGCTTGTTTCATGGCCAAAAGAGCTCCACTTTACCAAACAACCTCCACAGTGACCAATTGTTTTTATTATCTTACTAAATGCTCTTACTAATATGCTATCTAGTACTTACACTAACTTGAGGTATACAAATATAAAAACACAGTAACTAGAAAATAGAAAGGCAGCAACAGAGCTAGCATAATATCATTGCTGGTATAAAAATTAACCATTAATCAGTTGCATTCATTGAAACCCAGACATAAAATCAGTATAGGATTTGAGGAATTACCAATGGTCAGTATCACTAAACTAATATCTCACAGTCTGATCTCATCATTAGGAATAAATGTAATAGATGTACAACAAAATACAGTTAAATCTCAAATGTAATTAAAAAAGGCATACAAATAGGATGCTCAATCCCTTGTGTAACCACAATGCCATGCTATTCCTTCCTGTGAGATGTACCACATGGCTGCAAACTGAGGTAAAAAAAAAATTATAGCAAACTTATAGAGATTTTTCCAAAGTATGTAGTGACTCCAGTGCACCTTAAGAGACAATCTTCCATTTGAATAAAGGGTATGAGAGTAGGCCATTCTGCATTTGATCCCCTTCTGCATTAACTTTTGCATCACTAGTGTGTTCGGCCATTATTTTCTTCTTTCATGGGGTAAGACCACAAATATAATAAAGCTACTAAACATTTGACTGGTAGAGCTTCTACGTCTAACATTTGCAATAAGACCGAGGTTTCACACTGGTTATAGGAGCACTAGAATGATATTATTCACCTTTGTGTTGAAGTTTATACAGGATGCTGAAATTCCTTTTTATAAGACCATTGTAAAGTAAATGAGATTTTTTACACTGACACAGTCAGCATAATGCATGAGATTTATTCAGAGACACATATAATTAATGTTTTTACATGATTGTATCCTCAAATTGATCAGTGAATGATTCATCAAAACAGAGGTCACCACTAAGTTTTAATCGCTGATGCCTGTCATTAACATAATTTTTGTCTGTTTGAGATATGGGATTAACTTCCTTAAGTCTTGAAAAGGCCTACATGATTTTAGCACTGATAGTAAAGACAGTAGCGTTTTATTATAACGGGAGCAGATTACCTTCTGAACAAATTTTCAGGTGCATTTATGGAAGTCAGTAGTTTGCCTTTGCCTTCCATTAGGGCATGCTGCACTAACAAGTTTTGCATCAGCTAAGAAAAAACATGCAGCTAAGGAGATATCACTCAATAACAAAATTACTGAACTTGAAAATAAATTACAATCAAATTATGACCAAAAAATAGAAAAACAAATAGCTCTATATCAGAAAGAATTTTACCTTTTAAATGCTAATAATCTTTCTTTTCAAGAAATAAAAACAATAGCCAATTATGCTGAATGGGCACAAATGCCATCCAAATACCTAACCAACCTAATAAATCAAAGAAAACCTTTACAAAATATTCCCAAACTTATATACAAAGATAAAAATTGCAGCACCAACCAGGACAAGGTCTGATTATTGAGGAATTGTACTCACATGCATACACAGAACAATCCAACACTATAATAAATCAAGAAATAGAAATATTCTTGAAACAACTAAATTTTCCAACATTCTTATAGGATCAGAGAGAGCACCACTCATCTCCCATCACATTTCAAGAAGAAATTACTGCTTTAAAAAATTTTAAGTCGAATAAATCCCAAGATCAGACAGATTCACAAAGGAATTTTATAAAGCCTTTATTCTAACAACTTCTAAAATATTACTTAATTTTTTAACTATCTTATAATTAATAATTTTACTGATATGCATCTAACTGTATCAAAATAATATGTGTTCTTAAAGACAAAGCTGACCCTAAAAACTCTGGAAACTACAGACCCAAATCTCTAATCAATGTAGACATAAAGATATTTGCATCCATCTTAGCCAATAGATTGAAAACTGTGATAACTAGCATAGTTTCACCATATCAATCTGGTTTTATTCAACAAAGACAAATCTATGACAACACCATAACATTGGATGCTATGATTACCTTGTCTAGTCACAAAAACTCCTCGCTCTTTGCTCTGGTAATAGACGCATCTAAGGCCTTCGACAGACTCAGTCAAAAATTCTTATTTTCAATACTACCATACTTCAACATTCCCCCAGAATTTATAACATTCATTAAAGTATTATATTCCAAAGCACATACTATACTACAGGTTAATAAAAGATTCTCTTCTAGAATAGATATTAAAAACAGAACTAGACAGGGATGCCTCCTGTCACCATATCTCTTCAATTTGTATATTGAACCACTATTTTTACTTATTACACAAAAAAAACTACCAACAAATACCAAATTTATATAATACAATAATTCCTTTTATAGCCTTCGCAGATGACCTGAACCTATATTTTACAATACCAAGCTCTGATATCGAGAACATCTTAATCTCTATAAGCATCTACCCAAAACTCTCTAATTATAAAATAAACCCAGAAAAATTGCTAATATTTCCTACCAATCTATTCTCCCTCTGCCCACAGAAATTAAATTTAAACACACTATGAAATAACTTGGAATTACTTTTCATCTAGACTCATCATTGGTGTATCAAAGTAATGTAACAAACCTATAGTTCACAATACAACATGACCTCCATAGATGGGAAATACTTCATTTATCTGTATTAGCCAGGGTTACCACTATCAAAATGAACATCCTGCCCAGAATGTTGTACATATTCAATGCTACTGACATAACAATACAAACTAATTTCTTCATAAACTACACTCCTCTCTTTCCAAGTTTGTATGGTATCCTAAATCAGTCAGAGTTGCATATAAAAAATTGATTCTTCCTAAAGAAAAAGGAGGCTTAGCACTCCCAGACTTTAAACTATACTATGACATAATAAGAGCCAACAGGGTCCTGGCAATATCTGAATATAATCCAAGCAAGACATTATGTAACAAAAACACTGAAAAGCAGAGTGCATGAAGCCATACCATTGATTTGTTTTCCTAGTTTTTCAGTGAATTACATGTAATTCCTGACTTGTTTTCCTAGCAGAAAATAAAGGCCTCCCACCTTCTGGACATCTGATTGAGAATCTGTTTTCATCAAAAAAGCATATAGACCTTTTGATATGGAATGGACTTCAAAGCTATACATAAGCTGCACTAACCTATTCTGAAATATTAAGGTGTCACTTGGTGAGAAAGGTTTTATTTAAAAATCATGGGATGTGAAGGAAAGTTTAATGCCAACAGAGGTAGTAGTTTTCTCCCAAACTATATTTTTAGTCAAACTAATAATAAACTGGGGGAGACTAACAATCTGTTCCAAAGTCTGACACTGGAAAATAATTATCTGTCTGCAACTGGACTGACTTTATTCCATATAGAGAACTGAGGAATACCAAAAGTCTTTCCTACTATTGGTAGAAATATATACTGCAGGGGTACTGATTCCGATGATCCAGATATTCAGTTTTGTTCATTCTGTTTTCTTGGACTCTTGTTGGCTACTAGCTAACAGCTACTGGTAGACTATGAAAAAGCTTACTGAAGAACTACTATGCTAACATATTCCTCAGAAAAAGTAACCAAACACAGTGATATTGCATCTTATTAATTCATGGCCTCATCAACTCCCAAACTTAAATTTATTCACAACAAGGGTAAAGAAAGTTTGCCAGCAAGATGTTCAACCAAGTCACTCTGCAAATGAATTGGAATTTTCCCTAGTGAAGAACCTGTGTTGATGTGCAATGAATTATCTTCAATTCCCTGGATTTCCACACTGGCTACGGAACATGTGACTATCTTCTAGTACTCAAAGAAAAAGACCATTGAATACAGAAAATTTGTATCAGAGCATATCTAAACACAGACAAGAACTTATTTTCTGCTATTGTTGTTGTTTTTTACCAGTGTTACATTGCATGCCAGATGAAGCCACATGGAAGTGAAGTAAGTGATATTTCTGATTTTTTTCCTACTGTACAGCAGTTTTGCTATTATTGATTAATGCCTACTCAGTAATTAAGTTATTAACGTATTCTTAAATGTTGTAATAAATTCAGTTTTTATACAAGTCTAACCTGGTGTATGCTATTTTAATTTTTAGCTTGACTGGTACCAAAAACAATAAGCTTAGAAAGGGGAAAAATAAATGTTGACCCAACTTATTTTTGCCTACAGATAAACTCATAACAAAAGCAAATATTACACTCCAGCTTAATTGTTCTGACAGGTCCTCATTGATGGTATTACTAGAGTGACTATAGTGCCTTGCGGGTGTCCATTTAAGGCACTGTTTCTCCATAGTCTGTTTCTATTTAATGTTATAAAAAGAAAGTGATTTCTCATATCTAATGTGAGAGGGATGGGAAAGCCAGTGAAGTATGCAGTGCTGTTAAATTACCAACTAGGCTGAACTTGGAACTCATACTAAACACAATGGTAAATAAAGACGAACAGCCTGGGTTCTTTATTATATTCTTTGAGAATGTGGTCCTGTAAGAGAGAGTGTTCAGTTTTAGTCCACATAAAGTTTTCATGGCAAATAGAACAACATTATACAGACAGGGAGGCAGACAGACTGACAGGGATACTATGCATTGTTAGAATTACAACCTCATCATTTCACCTGTTTGTTATTGATATATACATAAGCAAATAGTGATGAGACAGACACATTATCGGAAGTGTTGAACATCATTCACAAAGCCCTGAGGAATGTAGAGTTGCTATGAGGGAGGATAATATAACTTAATCCTAGAGTCCATGTATGATAGTTGGGGGACATAACCCTAGCAGAAAAATCTCTTCCAAACTTAAAGGATTAATGGATGTGTTTGGGGTAGTCAAATTATAAAGAAACTACACCCAGTAAAGAGAGGACATACCTAATGTTGATCTTGAGACCAGCCATGTGGTAGGCAGGATTTATAGTTGACAACTCCTAATGTCAAAAAGGTAGTCAGTAGTATGCATGCCGCACCCATCACGGACAATTCAAAGCAGACATGTAGACCCACATATACTGAGTGACTTACATGTAACCTTCCTAAACCACACAGACCTCCTAGACAAAGTACACATAAGAAATACCCTCAGCAGCTCCACACACACTCTTTCAAAACAACAGCCGCATCAACACATAGAGTTACATCTCATGGAGCCTCTACCTCTAAGCCTATAAGGCAAGTCAACACACAATCCAACATTCAAGTCATTGGAGACTCCATTGTGAGATACACTGATGTCTCTCTCACCAGGCTGAGTAAGGAGAAAGTTACAGTAAGTTGCTTATAAGGGGCTGGGGTCTGCCACATTGCACATGCACTTAGGTCACTGGATCACAACTGCCAATATGACTCAGTCATAGTCCATGTAGGAGTAAATGATCTGAGACGTACTTCCCTAGACTATATGAAGAGAGACATCATAGAGCTTTGGAATGTGTCTCAGGATGGTATGAGCCTAGCAATCAATGAGCATCATTTTACCTTCTCCAAGGATGATGCCATAATATGAACAAAAGATGATTGACTTTAATAATTGGATTCATTTCTGGTGTCATTTTAAGGGGTTGCAATATTTGTCAGCATGGAAGGAGATGGTCAACAGACTGCACTTCTTTGCCAATGATAGTCTTTACCTCTCCCCTCTAGGCTTTTGAATATTAGCTAAACATTGTCTTCCTCCATACTGCCTTTTTTTAGGCAATGCCAAACTGAAAGCACTTCCGACATAGCAAATCAAAACCAAGAAAATCTAAAGGTATTACTGCTCAAAGCTAGGAACCTAAACAATATACTCCACTACCTGGAAGCTCTCTTTACCCTAGAGAATGCTGATGTCTGTGCGGTCTCTGAGACATGGTTTAAAGCCAGAGACAGCACACCAACAATGCAGGGTTATAATGTCTTCCACATTTAGACCAGCTACTTCACATGCAAGGACTAAAGGTGGAGGTGTCTCTATTAATATAAAAAATAAATATACTTCAAGGTTGGTCAAACAGGACAATGCACTTGAGCTGCTCCATGTTGAGATTACCATGGGTAAAATCCAATACCACCTCCTAGCAAGCTATAGGTTCTCTTATATGACCAAGGAAACCCATACCATGTATTTAGACTTATTAGAAACACTAACCATCCAACCCAATACCATATTCATGGGTGACTTTAATTACCTCACTATTAACTGGGAATCCTATACAACATCAAATGTACATGAACAGAGATTCCTGGACTTTGCAAACAGAAACTCCGTGGACCAGATAGTCAATACACCAACCAGGGGTGCAACCATACTGTATCTGACCTCATTAATACGGGAAAGTACTGCACCCCCCCCCCCCACTGTAACAACTTCCCTGGTAAGGTCAGACCACAAAATGGTCTCCTTTGAAGTAAAAATAAAACCTGTACTCCCAGCTAAACCAGGAATATTCAGGTACTATTCTAAGGCTAACCTCCTGGGATCAATATTGCCACATTGAAAATGCTGTTAATTGAACAACTTTATAACCAAAAATGAGGTTAATACAACTCACTTTTGTGGGGGGCTGCACCCCCCACACCCCTACTAATTATATATACCAACTCCTAGATTGCACTATAAATGGCAAATTTTCTGATCTTCACTGTACCACGATCTCACAATACACAGTTCTTTTATTAGCATTTTCAGTTATAAAGCCGTGCAATTGATGTTTTTTTCAATGTGGTAATATAGATCCAACCTCCTGCTATTAAGTGAAAACCTGGCAAAATTTCAAGCCCCTATAAACCCTGAAAACACTTCTGCCTATGCAGAACTGTTCACAGAAACCCTGTACAAGCATGTTAATAGCTGCATAGAGGCAGCTGTATCCACCAGGAAGAAGTACAAAAATAACTCAAAAAACAAGTCACCCTGGTCGAATCACAAAATCAGTCAGGTGAAAAACAGGAGGAAGACAATTATGACAAAAAATAGGAGGTGCAGCACCCAGCAGGATAAAAGGACTCTCATTAAACTAAACAAACAACTCAGAGGATAAATAAAGTCTACCAAAGCCAAATTTGAGGTAGGTTTGACCTCCCAGACCAAGGGCAAAGACAAAGCATTCTTTATCTATGTCTGCAACCTCAAAGGCAATACACAGTTGTATGCAGACCTCATTGTAAATGGAGCCACCTAAACTGAGCCAGACAATATAGCAAACCTCCTGGCTGATAAATGCAGCTCCAACTTTACTCCTGTCTCTCCCTCAACCTTCTCTCAGGAAATATCATTAAACATAACTCCCCCTACTACCACTAGGGAACAGGTCCTTAATATTTTCTCTAAGACCAAGAACACTGTATCCTCCAAACAGGTTTCTTGCCTCATAAATGGAGAAAAGCAACAGTCAACCCTCTGCATAAAGGTGGGCCATCTACAGACCCTGGAAACTACAGACCCATAAGTCTCACTAGTCTTATATGTAAAGCCATGGAAATAATTATTATGGAAATGATTAACTGAGATACAGTAAATCTCCAGTTACTGGAGCTAGCCCAGTTTGGTTTCATCAAGGGCAGATCATGCCTACTCAACCTGGTAGACTTCTATGAGAAAGTCAGCAAAGCAGTGGATGAGGGCAAAATTGTTCACACTGCCTACCTTAACCTTTTCAAGGCATTTGACACAATACCTCACTTGGGCATTGTTGACAAACTCAAGAGCTTAGGTACAAACTTGTATGTCACCCGGTGGACAGCCAACTGGCTCACAGACAGGACCTATGAAGTTAGAATTGGGGAGTCAAACTCTACAATGACGTCAGTCCCAAGTGGAGTCCCTCACGGATCAGTCCTTGGACTGCCCCTTTGTGACATTTACTTCTCAGAAGTCAAGACCAATATCAGTGTTCTCTGGCTGACAAAATTTGCAGATGATTGCAAATTAGGAGCTGTCATTGAATCTCACACTGACACTATTGTTCTCCAGGAGGGGCTGACACAGACAAACAACTGGTGTCAGAGTCATGGACTAAAACTAAATGCCAATAAATGCATAATAGTATCCTTTGGGAAGTCATCCATCCCTGGTAACTATCATATTGACAACACACCCCTTAGAGTTGACCCAGTAGTCAGAGACTTAGGGGCATACATAGATAGTAATCTAGCCTTTGATCATCACGTGTCTATAGTGGTGAGGAAAGCCCTATATGTTGAGCAATTAATAAACAAGGTATGGCATCTAAGTTCAAGGAAGTCATTGTTCCACTGTATTCGGCATTCATCAGACCTATCGAGAACAATGCCCCCTTTGGTATGTACCTAACCAGGCATATCCAACAACTGGAACATCCACAGAGGTTCCTCACTAAAAGAATACAGGGTGAAAGTAATATGTCCTGTGAAGATCACCTCAATGCCCTATCCCTGTATTCTATCTCCTACAGGCTTTTGAGGGGAGATCTATACCTGGCATATAGGGCATTGTCAGACCCCACTCTGATGGACCTCCTGCATATCCACAAAATAAATTGTACCAGAATTGCCCATTCTAAAGATTTAAACCTTGCCTGTGATATAAATAGGGCCTCCTGGAGAGATAAGTATGTATCCCATAGACTACCTTGTCTATGGAACAGTCTCCCCATCCATATGAAGCAGAGTTCCTCCCTATCCCAATTCAAGTGCAACTTGGACAATTGGATGAGAAAACAGAAATTCATCCCTGATTTGGCACCTATGTCTTTGATGCAAACAGGTAACCTGTAAAAGGTTAATCTCCCAGGTGCATGCTTACACTTATCAAGGGTATCAAAACTTGTCAAAGATTTGGGATGCATGGCTAGGCTTAAAAAAAAACCTGTGGTCGTTAGCCTAGAACACCTATGAACCTATGAACAACAGTGGAGAAAGTTAGATATATGCATGATGTCAGTGCTGCAAACTACCATTTTTGGAGATGTTGAGAAAGATGCCTCCTCCTTCTCAGACCATTAACCCATACTGATGAACTTATGTTGCAAGAGAGGTTGGGGGAGTGCATAGGGCAAAGCCATGCTAGTATGCTGGAGGGGGATAGTTTCTGAAATATTGCAAAAGTTAAGATCACAATGATAAGGTTAGCCACAAAGGCTCAGAGGTTTGCCAGTCTTTAACTGAATTATATCAAAATTAGTCTGCAGGAACAGGATTGACCTTACAAGATTTATTTATATTACATTTCTTTTTAACTGGGAAAGTCCGATTGGACACATGTCCTTTTTCAGCTGAGGCCCGGGGAGGAAAGCTCCAAGTACAGAATAAAATATTGCAGTAGACAGTAGAAATACAGTTGGATTACATGAATATATATAACATACATACATTTCTAAGTCTATAAATAATCCTGTTGAAGAATAATATCTTACAAAGACAGAGTTTAAACATTAAACACTTCATAGTCATTGGGTTATATATACATTGTAATAATGCAGGTAGGATGAGATATGAGTTAACGCCAGAGTGGAATATGAAGAGTCTGAGAAGAGGGGAGAAGGGATAGGTAGTAGGTGACAAAGGTCAATTCGGATAAGTAGGAAAGTTGTAGACATGAAGAGGATGAAGAATAAAGCTAAGGGTGTTAGTGGTGTTAGTAATGGAAAGTCATTGATGACAAAACAGAAAAGCATGTTGCTTCAGAAAGAAAAGTAGCTAAAGGTGTTGCTGAGATGATTCACCAACATAAACTGTATTGTAGACTTCTGAGGACACTGTTAGCCTAAGGTCAAAGAGCAGGACTTTGAAGTAGACAATATAGCAATAACCCACACCTGGGTGTGGGTAATGCTGGATTTACCCACGGTTGGTGTGGTTTGGTCACAAGGGTGAAGCCCGAGTGGCCAAATAAAGACAACCATGGGTAAATCCAGCATTACCCACACCCAGAAGTGGGTTATTGCTATTATACAATGACATTATTTAAGAAAAAAATAATTACTTTGTATAATGCCTCCTTGCTGCCCTTCCGCAGCTGTCTGGTATTCTGTGGCAGTTCTGATGTACTGCGCATGCGTATGCCTAAGCAGTGCATCAGAGCTGTGGGCAAAAGCAACAGAGAAAGCAAGATCTCTGTTGCTTTTTCCAAACTGTCTCGCTATGTTAAACTCATTTAACATAGTGAGGCAGCTTTACAAAAGCAACAGAGAATCTCTGTTGCTTTTTTTAAAGCTGTCTCGCTATGTTAAACTCGTTTAACATAGCGAGATGGTGTGAAGCAATGGAGATCTTGCGTTCTCCGTTGCTGGAAAAAAAGAGTTATAGTAATGGAAAAAGTCTGAGCAACCGGACCTTTTTTCATTACTATAACTCTGATTTACAACATGCACGCTGACCAATCAGCGTGCACATTTTTTAATATTAATGGGGGGGTCATTGTATAATAAGGGAGATACAATGGAAGTGGTGCTAGCAGTTTCACATGACTGTATTACTTCTGCTTTTCATGTACAATTTTCTGGATAGTTTGGAAGAACATTTGCAAGAGAAGATGAAAGACACACAGAAGGCTTTTATGGTACAAAGCATTGAGTTATATCTCTGAATGGGAGAGGATAAACTTAGGGAAAATATTCTATACTATGAAAAGTATGGATATATGCAGAACAGTAAAGAAGAAAGTCTCAATACTGTATAGCTAGCAGCCAAGAAAATGGCAGAAGATTTATAACCCCTAATCATGGGATACCTCTCAATTGTACAGATTTTCACAGAATGTCCAGATTTTTGCCTCATATTTTTGGTCCATTTTTCATAAAATTGTGGATTTCTGTCAAATCATTGGCAAATTATTGAACAGTGAAGTTAGTAAGCAATGACAGACATTTGTGTTTCAGACTTCATACCCTTAAGAAAATTCATGCTAATGCAAAACCTGTTATTCTATCAACTTTCTAAGTTTGTACGAGGAATATTTAAAATTGTCCCTACTTTTGGGCCTTTGCCCCCCCCCCCTTGTTTATGGCTTTGTCAGATTTCTTGATCTAAGAGGTTGAGGGGTATGGGGATGGTACAATTGGTGGTATAAGAGGGTATAACCTTAGTTGATTAGATGAACTTCCCAGATAAACCATAATCTTAAAATCGGTTGCCTATGGTGCATGGATGTACAGGATGCTTATCTCTAATAATGTAAAGAGTACCCAGATAGTTTCACTATGAGCAAGTTTTTAGTGACAGGTTTTCCTTAATGCCATATTGTAAGGGTAAATGCTTGAAGTTGCAGGTGGAGTGGTGTTCCTGTTGAACTTACTTTTAATATGGAATCTACTTTGCATATTTAGAGATCAGTTTTTGAAAAGGGTCAAGATGATATGCAAGAAGCAGATCTATGTTGCATCAAGAAGCCATATAATCATCTGTACATTTTCAGTGTGGTAAATTCACAAGCCATGAACAAACTGAAGTCACGAAAAAGCACCCAAGTAACTTATAATCCAAAGAAAATGATGCAGTAGGTGAAACAATAAAGCCACAGAGGAGAATCGGACAAGAAATTTTAATAGTCATTTTAAAACAGCTTTCGCTTCCAACAAAAGTCAGCACATATACACGTTCCACATTACGTTTTCATTTACATATTACTTCATCAGATGTAGGCTCAATGTGAAATCAACGGCCTTATAAATCAAATCCCTGCTGACATCATTTAATTAGTCAACCAATAAAAAACATTAAAACCCCTTTCAAATGTTTACAAAAACATACATTAAAACAATTCATTAAAAATTCATAAAAAATATGTGTAAATCTCAATAAAAATATTAAATATTTACATGTTGTGTACATTATACAAAATACTAAAATTCTAAGCAAATTTATTCACTTATATAAAAAAAATGACAGGTTCCTTTTTCAGTGAATTTTTTCGTGGGTCAAACCATTTCTTATTTGTTGGCTCTATCTACTGGGCAATGTGGTGAATTACAATTGAAGAATGTTCATTTAAAAGAAATGAACATCTAAATTTATAACAAACAAAATTAAAATACAATTTCGTAATTGTATTTTAATTTTGCCTTGTTACAAATTTACAGGAGACAATTTTAGCATTTATAATTTTAGTGACATAGTTTTAGTTGAGGACCATTTTAGGCTTTGGTCAAAAGGAATTAAATACATCCCTATTAAAAAAGGTCATCTAACAAAAACATTATCAGATGTGAAAATGTTTATGTGGAAAATTAATCTACAGGTGTTTTTTAAACAAGGCAAAACTTCAGATTCCCCTAATGTTATGAGGAAAAGTACATTCAACCCACCCCACCCCACCCCCAGATTAAGAACTTGGAGATTTTAGTGGAGAATGAAATCAGACAGACCTTCAATAAAGTAAAATATAAACATAATTTAAATGAAGGTGAGAATAAAGTATTACTTGAACTGAAAAATAATAGTAATGTAAGGGTGATGAAACTTGACAAGGGTGAGGGGATTGTTTTAATGGATGTATTTCAATATGATGCTAAGATGAATGAAATTTTAAGGAACACTGATAAGTACTCGTGTGTTTCCACAAATGCGATTAATATCTCATATAGAAGAATAAACTTTGTATGGAGGATCTATTAATGATGGTTTGATAGACCAAAAAACATTAAATTGGTTAAAAGTTGACAAACTAAGAATTCCATCCATCTTTGGGAAACCCAAGGCACAAAAAGATGGTAAGGAACCCCCCCCCCCCATTGAGACCGATTGTTTCTGCAGAGGGCTCTAAAACCTTGCCCCTTGCTAAATATATTGACATAAAACTTAAGGCTCTGTGGTTAAAGAGACAAAATATCTTAAGAGATTCCTGGGACTTATTAAGAAGCCTTAAACAGGAACTTTACAAGGAAAATATAAATTTTTTAACCATAGATGTTGTGGATTTATTCACCAGTATCTCTCATGATGAGGGTTTGAGTTTCTTGGAAGAAATTATTTAAAAGGATAATATTTTGACACATAATGAATGTACGCTAATTTTACAATTATTAGATATGGTTTTAAGATATATCTATTATAAAGGAGATTTTTTCCACCAAATAAAAGGAGTGGCAATGGGGGCAGTATGTGCACCTCCTTATGCGAACTTGGTCTTAGCATATTGGGACAAGAAATATGTTATATACTCAGTTTACAGTCACTGTTGGAATATGTACAAAAGATTCCTGGATGACATATGCATTTTATGGTTGGCAACAGAATAAGAAGTCTTGACCTTCAGGAACTATTTAAACAACACTACGAGTTTTTTAAAATTTACTTATAAGTTTATCAGCGATAGACTAGAGTATCTGGACATTGAAGTGTATAAGAAAAATGAAGGATTTAATTCAAAAGTTTATAGGAAAAGTACTTATTGTAATTCTTATTTACACTATAATAGTTCACATCCTATACACTATAAAAGAAATACAATAAAAGGGCAATATATTAGATCCAGTAGGATGACTTCTAATGAAGAAGACTTTAATAAAGAGATCAAAATATTGAAGGAGATGTTTATGAATAGAAATTATCCTGAGAAATTACTCCAATTGGTTGAAAAAGATGTAATAGAAGGAAGAAAAGGAAAATTTCATTCCACCCTTGGTGTTGATAGTGTTTTAACAGCTGTACCTAAGGTGATAAAAGATGAAAAGTTTGATAGAGCTTTAGTATTGGAATACAATGCCAGTTCCAGAGGTGTTAGAGACATCCTAGAAAGAGAATGTTATAGGTTTTTAGCTCTTACAGATTTGGACATGATACCTAAAGAACAGCTGAAAGTGGTGTACAAAAATGCTAGTTGCTTGAAAAACTTTTTAGAATGTGATTATGAAGGGAGAAAGGGGTTTAGTAAAAAGAGGCATGGAACCTACAAGTGTGGTAGGTGTGCACAATGTGCATACATTATGAATAGCGATAGTGTCTCTTTATTAAAGAGAAACACTGTATTAAAAAGTAATGAGTTTAGAAATTGTGATTCAAGTGGGGTGGTATACCTGGCTATGTGCCAGGTATGCCAAGCGTTCTATATAGGTAAAACAGAACGTAAACTAAAGAGAAGGATATATGAACACAATTACGACATACAGAATGGTAAAGAAACAAATGCATTATTTAGACATAAACAACAGTGTCCCATGGCTAATTTCCTTTTCTATGTAATTGAAAAAATTAACATTGATGGGCGAGGAGGCCTATAGAAGGAAAAGATTGAGTATAGAGAACTTTGGTGGCAAATAACATTACAGGCAAACAAATGGCCAGGTTTGAACAAATACATCTCTATTGCCCCGGTTCTTAAATTAAGAGCAGCTAAACTATGAGAGTTTATATACAATAAACCTTATTATATTTCCTCCCTTGACCCCTACATTTAATCAATACATTAATAATATTAACTTATTTTTATATAATGCTGTTTGCACACATGTTTTATATTTTTAACATTTAATATTTTGTAATTGTATTTTAATTTTGCCTAGTTATAAATTTAAATGTTCATTTTACTTTTAAATGAACATTCTTCAATTGTAATTCATCACATTGCCCAGTAGATGGAGTCAACAAATAAGAAATGGTTTGACCCACGAAAAAATTCACTGAAAAAGGAACCTGTCATTTTTTTAATATAAGTGAATAAATTTACTTAGAGTTTTAGTATTTTGTATAATGTACACAACATGTAAATATTTAATATATTTATTGAGATTTACACATATTTTTTATGAATTTTAATGAATTGTTTTAATGTATGTTTTTTGTAAACATTTGAAAGGGGTTTTAAAGTTTTTTATTGGTTGACTAATTAAATGATGTCAGCAGGGATTTGATTTATAAGTCTGTTGATTTCACATTGAGCCCACATCTGATGAAGTAATATGTAAACGAAAACGTAATGTGGAACGTTTATATGTGCTGACTTTTGTTGGAAGCAAAAACTGTTTTAAAACGACTATTAAAATTTCTCGTCCGATCCTCCTCTGTGGCTTTATTGTTTCACCTACTGCATCGTTTTCTTTAAATTCACAAGCCAGTCATCCCTCATCCTGCCTGCTGTTATTCAGAGCACTGATAACCTTCTGATAGTGACTGAGATAATTCAGTCGGTTTGTGTGCTTTGAAGGGGAGTACAATTACAAATTCCAAATAATTAATGTACTGATAACTGCATTCTGACAGGAGCTAGCACAGATGAGACCATTCAGTCATTTTCTTAGATGAAATAGGGCTTTCAGTACACTTTATGCCTAGCTCTGAATGTTGAGAAGTTAGACAGTTTGCCCTTTATGGAAGTACCAGACCCCGCCTTCTGTCCGCAGGTAGTGTCCACAGTCTTTAATCTGCTGCTGTTTTTGCCCATTATATAGAGAGGTTGGATGAACTATGAGGTACTACTGTGGTAGTAAGGAGCATGATTGGCTCGAAGAGATGCTCCTAATTCTATGGGTCAGTTTTACAGACATTACAGACATTAAAATGATGGCTGTACTACTGGTTTCCATCAGTAGAATAACTCTTGCTGCTATTTCTTCTTACCACGTCATCCAGCTCAAAGAGTTATGTTTCTCACTTTATTGTGGAGGTTGGGACTGAATTTCAAAGTTTAGCACACCAGCTCCCAATATTAGAATGTAGCCAGAGAAACACCTAGAACTGTCATTGGCTTTAATGATTTAGGGGATGGAAATCAGTGATGAAATTCCATACAGTAGTTGTCTCTGCAAAAACTGGACAGATTCAAGAACAATGTTGATTTTTTTCAGGTGTGGGGTGAGTAAAGCATTTATTCATCTGTGATTAAACCTTTAAAGCAGTTACAGATGATTTTCCACAGTTAAAATTCTTTTGCATTGCGTCAGGCACTGAAGTACAAATATATGAAATCATGTCATTATCTTGAACTGTGCGCTAATAATTACAGTCTCCAGACTCCCAGATTTATAAATTACTGCTGTGTGAATATCACTTGACAAACTTTGAGAATTCAGAAATAACTGTGTGGGGTGGTCATGTGACTCACCATGCCTATAGCTCAAATTATAGTGCATTCTAAGAGTGCAGCACCTCGGGTTAAATTATTTCTTTATAGGAGTTGTTTGAGGGCAACAATAGATTAGATAGATAGATAGATAGATAGATAGATAGATAGATAGATAGATAGATAGATAGATAGATATTAATAGTAGCCAAAAGTAGTGCCAACTATGCATAGATGGTTAGCATCATAATACCCTCATTCTAAGCTCATTGTCTGATGCTGTATATTATGTTTGAAAGCATTAACAGATGATTGGCATTTACCCACTTTCTAGCTACCAGCAACCCTACAAAATGTTCTCAATATAGATTTAGATGGGTCTAAATATCTATTAATTGATTGATGGAGGTGTGTATTATGTTCCTTCAGGCCATAACTCTAAGCAGCAGATGACTGATATATTTTCTGTTGTGGCAAAGGACTTTACTGTAGTTATCTACTTGTTATATCTGGACAGGTTAACTTTGGCCTGAAGCAAGATATAGCGGTAAAACAGAGGAGGACAAAGTTTAACATAATAACAAAATTTAAATGTGTAATGAAATGTAAAATATTTTACAAGAGGTCTACTTGAGAATATCAAAAGCTAACGTCGTCGAAGATGGATTCATCAAGACGACCTCCATGAAAACCCATTTCATCAACAGACCAGATGAACAAAATCCTTCCCAGGGTAAGTAACCTGTTGGCCATGAAGGCAAATGTTGCCCTTTCTCAAACTGCAGTGTGATCTCAGAGTTGGTATATTTAGTTGGAGGTATGTATGTGTGTATATATATATATATATATATATATATATATATTTATATATATATACACATATAATTACATATGTGTGTGGGTGTGTGTGTGTGTATGCATGCATATAGATATACATAACCTACCGATAAGTGACAAAGGCTCAATTTCCTGAGCAGACAAAATGCCGATACAGCTGATCAAAACTATGCTTATCACATGTGGCTGCTTTTTTCTCTGCAAGGTCATGGTATAGTGAAGATCAGGGACTTTCCCATTTTCCCACTGTAGTGTGATCTCAGAGTTGGTATATATGATTAAGAGAGAGTTTGGAGGGTGCAGCAGGACTTCCATCCCAACCCCCAAAAAACGTGCTTTATATTTCATTTTTCGATTGTCTAGCAATTGATGAGTTCTGATATTTTCAGTATATTGCCATATGTGCATACATATATAGGCATATAGATATAGATACAGTTATCACGGTGGTGCAGTAGTTAGCATTGCTGCCTTACAGCAAGAGGTTCTCTGGTTCAATCCTCAGCTGGGGTGCCATCTGTGTGGAGTCTGCATGTCCTCCCTGTCTTTGTGTGGGTTTCCTCCAGGTGCTCTCGTTTCCTCCCACATCCCAAAGACATGCTGTAGGTGGATTGGACACTCTAAAATTGGTCCTAGGTGTGAGTGCATGTGTGTGTGCCTTCTGTGGAAAGTTGGGCCCCGGGCTGGCAACTCGATACCGTAAAAACTCCTCTGCCAATCATGAGCAGACAGGTGATCCACTGTGGCGACCCCTATCCGAGAAAAGCCAAAAGAAGAATATATATATATATAAATATATATATATATATGTATATATATATATATATATATATATATATATATAAATATATATATGTGTGTGTGTGTGTGTTTGATTGTTTTTATATTTTTTAACTGTGATAGCCTAACTGGGAAAACCATTTTTAAGAAAAGATCTGATGAAAAACCTCCATAGCAGTGCAGAAGACATAAAACTAGTGAAACGTTTTTTTTCCAAGTATTCACCTTAACTGAGAAAATAGGCTGGCTATTATGGACTCTTCAACCATGACCCAAGTCACAAGGATACGGATAAATGCAATACAGATGTACATTTTAGAGTAGTCTCATGTGTTCATAGACATTAAGAGGAAAACAGAGCTCCTGTAGAAAATTCATGCAGAAGTGGGGAGAATATGTCACATGACAATAACAGTACTACCAAGTTCAGGACACAAGTAAAAGATGTATACATGTCTGAATGGAAACATTGAAATAGTCATTATAGCACATAGCTGTATTCTACATGAAGAGGATAAACGTGTTAAAAATTAGATAATAGTCTCTTATTTACTAAACATTTATGAATAAAGAGAACTACCAGGCTTGAACAGTTAAAATGTATGCAGTCAAAATGTATACAGGTGAATAACATTATCTGTTCAGGACAATTTTATGAAACATTAATGTAAATATGCTGCATTGTTGTAAATGACCATCAACTTTAGACCGTGGGAAGGATCTCAGAGAATTATTCCAGTTTGTGAATGACAGTATGGATAAAATTGCAGGAAAATGAGTTGAGGTATTAGCCCCCTATACTGGAAAGACTTTGTTGCAGAAAGAAACCTGTGGAAGGAAACTGAATGAGAGTTTTAAGAAGAAAGAAAGGAGTATAAATTCTGAAAGTATTGTAACAGAAATTGCAAAACATTTTGAATATAAGGAGACCATGACTTTAAGTAGCTTAAAGGAGTAATTGTAACTGTCAGAAACTTGTGAGAGTTAGTTCTGCTTTGTGGATATAGCAACTTATATATACTCAGATTTGTTAAGCAAGAACTGGCTGATAATTTATGTTTTGGTAAAACATGACTGTAGTAATAGGCAGACCATGTGCTGAGCTTTTGGTGCCAGTTGGTTAAAGCTTTTAAGTGTAAGGTGATCTTTGACTTTATAATACCTAGAGAAACAGAGAATTTCATGGTTAGGTAAGAAAACAGTCCATGGAACTTCAAAATGTCTAGTTTCCAAAGGTATAATGTTGCTGAAGAAGACACTAACCAAAATAATAGGCTAAACATTAATCTAGCTAATATGCCAAATAGTATGGCCATAGTTTTGGGGAGGTGGAATGTAATGGGCTTTTATAAAAGTGGATGCTTACTATATCATTGCAGACATGTTCACATATCACAGTGGGAATTTTTAGGAATTTATTGAAAGTAAGACAATCTTCATACAGGCTACATCTGAGAACAGGGTGTAAAAGGATTAAGTTATTGAGTGAAAACAGGAAAAAAAGAGAAGATGATGAAGACTGTCTCATTCCTTCTGATTTGCTATCTTTGCTCTTATGTTAAAGCTATATATTCCTTGCAGTGTGGTTGTTAATTTCAGTCGACTGTTTTATCCTTGCTTTCTCCTCAGTTTCGTATTTTCTTCCACCACTCTCATTGTCATGCACTGAAACCAATCAACATCCACATTCCTATTGTCATGCACTGAAACCAATCAACATCCACATTCCTTCTCCAGCTGTCATATGTGACTTTCCTTGTTGTATAGCCTCATTCCAAATCAGCAGTATTCAACATGACTTTTACAAATGAGTGGCTTGAAATGAATGTCTTTAACTTCTACTTCTTCCTGCCACATCTTTTACTTCCATTTGGTACACCCTATTTTCAACTTTGTCACTAACTAAACAGTACTACCTACGTACTAGTCGCAATGCATCCTTTACACACTAAATGTAAAGTTCACTGAGTTTACTGGACTTTACACCTCCTAGGATTCCATCCCACTCATCCTAAAACAAAACATACCCCCTTAACCTTTAAACAGCATCTTAAATGTCATCTGAGGGAAACATGGTCATGTTTGAGTCATTTACCAGGGTGATGTACCTTCTACTTAATACCCAGTAAACCTCAACCTCCAAATGCAAAAAATGTCCACCAGCATAATTGCTATGGGCAATTGTTAATATACCCTCTTCTAGCTGCCTGCTCTTTACTATGAATTCTGTCTAGCTACCTCATACCTTTTCTCTTACCCCTCCATTAAAGCTTCTCTCTCACACACTGTGTCAAAAATATTTCACTGTGTTCTTCTGTCTTTCAGCTCAGTATATCTCCATCTATTATCTGTCATTCAACTGCACTTCAC
Source organism: Protopterus annectens (assembly GCF_019279795.1). NCBI lineage: Eukaryota > Metazoa > Chordata > Ceratodontiformes > Protopteridae > Protopterus > Protopterus annectens. Next base: position 557,410,507 of record NC_056737.1, on the reverse strand, counting down.
AAAATACTCTTCTATCTTAGAAATCAGTAGGTCACAACCTACTTACCAACATTCTGTTGTACCACATAAACTACTCCTTGCATCTCTTGTACCCCAGTTATAACCAAACCACTCATCTTTGAATACTGCGTTCATGCCTAAACCTAGGCATTAGGAATGGGCACTGTACTATATTTGCTCTACTTACCTGCTGATGACTGTTCACACATTCTCTTCTCTCTTGTGCAGATTAAGGTCTTCGGCCACGTCTAACATGTAAAATGCAAATAAGGTATTTTTGTAGTGCAATAGCTCTACATAAGTACTCTTAATGTTCGCAATATTTTATTTAATTTATCTTTTTGTTTATTTAATAGTGAAAACTACCTACACAATTCCTGCACATGTTTGTCTTCTTGTCATTAGCATATAGTTGTTTGTAGTATTTTTATTAGACTTGTACTCTTTCTTACTGTGACCTTTTGTAAGTTTAATTCATGTATTTTTTCTGGTGCTTTTCTCCCCAAGTCTCAGAGAAAAAGAATCCTTGTGCCCAACCATACTATCGCAGTAAACAAATGTTAATAAGCAATATATATATATATATATATATATATATATATATATATATATATAATTTACATGTCTTACACTAAGGATGGCCTTATAATTTCTAAAAAATGTGGAATTTAGATAAGCTGGTGAAGAATACGATGTTGTATCCCTAAACATCACCTCTGCGGTATAAGGAATAGCTTGATTATTGTCAGAAATCTACATTTCTTGCAAGAAACATTTATTCCACAAACATAAACAAAACATATTAGTCAATAACAATTTTCTGAGAAAAAGGACAACGGAGGTCAATGGTGAGTAGTGATTGCTTCAGTATCTTCACCAATAACTCAAAATAGAATACACACATAAAGAGAATGGTTTGGAGAGGGTAATGAATACTCCTGCACAAAACCGGCCATCTGCATCTTACCCAGACTGATGGATTTGAGGAAATTTACTGCAGAATTTGAAAACCACTAGAATGGGATGGGTAGTGGTAGGGGCACTAGGACTGAAAAGAGATTTAGGAGAAAGAAGCTTACTAGGACAATAAAGGTTAAGCTGTGTAGAAGCATGAACTTGACAGAAGATATGGTTATACCAGGAAAGTTGATACTTCAGATAGTAACAAAGTATAGGTAAGATGAAAGTCAATAATGTAGCAGATAATGTTTAATGTTTACTAGTACGGAATGGTTTACTTAATAATTGATCCTTGAGTCACTTGGCATAGAGAAGATATTTAAAGGCTCCCAACAATGGTGAAGAGTTCAGAAATGGAATGGTATAAACGAGGTTTTCATAATTTCTGTTCACATCTGCATGTTGGACTTTCTCGTTTCTCTCGGAAAGAGGTGTTATAACAACATTGCCAAACTCACCAGAATTCTGTCATGGTATTAATACTTTCCTGTGCTATGTTGTGACATTAAGACTTGTTTGTGCACAGTACTATCATGGAATTAAGACATATCTGTGAATTGTTATGAAATTTAAGATTCACTTGTGTACTGTCTTGGTGTTATCATTTCTTGTCCATCATGGTATTTAGTCTTTCTTTTTTCAAAACAGACTTCAGCAACACACTGTTGTATCCCTATGTAGCTTCAACCTCGTTTTTGAAATGCACAGCTGAAATAAAGAACTCAAAATGTCCTCATGACAGTCTCCATCTCTTATATCCTTATATTTTAACATTTAAGCTTAAAACTCGCTAGAACATTAATCTAAAAAATCCTTCATTTTAAATACTGACATTTCCCATCACATTTCATAGGTTAATATTATCCTAACTGCCCTTGCATTTGTAAGGTAAGCACCTTAACCATTATGCCAAGCTCCTACCATTACAAAATGTCATCACTTCCAAGTCTTGAACCCAGTACTTGTGGACTATAATCACTGCAGCATAACTCTACACCATTTGAGCTGTTTCCAGGAAGTACTTTCGGCAAGATCTTGCATATTCACTAAAATTTAAGTTGCTACCACTATTGAGAAGTATAAATTCATTTGCCACCTTACTGCCACACAGGATGCAGTCTTATTTATCTTTTTGCCCTTGCTGTATTTTTTTATGCACTGTTGTTTAATAGATAATTACACCATTCTTATCATGTGACAGATTATCAGATGTTCCTCTTGGAGCTCTTTTATAAATTGTCAATGTTTTGCCCACACTGAGCAGTCCTGATCAGTTGTATTGGCATTCAGATGCAGAAAAAAAAAAATATATATATATATATATATATATATATATATATATATATATATATATATATATATATATGTGTGTGTGTGTGTGTGTGTGTAATAATCAAATAATTAATGAGGATAGTCACATTACTGTGCTGCCTCCTACACTATCAACTTTATGGCTATACAGTCCCATACAGAAGACTTCATATAATTGGCGATCACAGTGGTTTCTATGAGGGTCTATATTGTATCCTCGAAAGCTTAAAAAAGTGAACGCTGATTGATCGAACTTATTTTTTTTTAAAAAAAATAAAATAATCGAAGCAGCAAAACTCAAATTTTTTCCTAGGGAAAGAATTTGGTTGTCTGCTTCAGTATTTTCAGTGTTATTGTATGGATGTGAGTGTTAGGGTGATTTAGGTGAGTTAGGGTTAGCGGTCAGGTTAGGTGTGTGTGTGATTGAGTGGACATGAGGGTTAGGGTGGATTTAAGTGAGTTAGGGTTAGGGAGCAGGTGAGGTGAGTGTGTGATAGTGACAGACCTTAGGGTTAGGGTTTGGGTTAAGGTAAGTGGGTAGTTAGTCGTGTGTGCATAGTTTAGTGTAGGGTTAAGTATCAGATTTTAGGTGTATGTGTGTGGATTACTGTTTGTTTGGTGTGCTTGTGTTGTGTGTATGTGTTTTGGATCAGCGATTTTTTTCCCTGGGAAAAAAAATGCTGATCTGACCGAGATTGTAAGCTTTCGCTTAAATTAGGTCGAACAATCAGCGTTCGCTTTTTTAAGCATTCGATGATATAATATAGACCCTTCTATGAGTGGTTCAGCTCCATGTTCCATGATAAAATAATAATTACAGGGTATCATCCAAACAATGTATAGATACATATTTGGCATATATATGCAATGCATTGATTTTGCCATCCTTCTGTCTTATTGCAAGTGTTGCAAGTAGCTCAGGATAACAATCACATTTATCCTCTCTGTATTAGCCATCTAAGTATTTTGCATGTCACCCACTTCCATGCTGTCAGGTGTGGTGTAATACTGCAAACTGACTGCAATGCAAGAGCATCCGTTCTCAAGTAGCATCACTGAGCATGAGACAGTAGTTGGTCAGATTGTCAGGACAAGTTTGAGCTGAGTGATACAGGATAGGAAAAAGAAACAAGAAGCTATTAGGTATAAAGTGCTTAGAAAAGGTAGCTTGGTAAAGGCACAAGTCATAAGGTCATGGTCAGAGGTCTTTATAGTGGTACAGAAAAGTGAGCCTGCATATATCATGTTAAAAGCTAGACGGTGTGAAACAGGCAGTCAATGAGCATATGATAAGGAAAATAAGGTGGATGGGCAGGTGCAGAAAATAGGACAAGTAATAAAGGAGGGACAGAGGCAGAAGTGGCCATGCAAGAAGTAATACCTTAAGAGGAAGAGGAAAGAAGAAGGAAGGGAAGCAGACAGAGGGGCAGATGGTGCCAGGGACAGAACAGTGGGAGGGATCCCAGTCTGAGTACAGGAAATATAACAAATAAATAGGCACTGGAAAGGGAAGGAAACCACAGGGAATATTGCAAATTAGAGGTATAGTGGCATGGTTCAGGAGAAGAAGGTGATTTGCCCCATTGTATAGACGGTGAAGAGTATTAATGTGCAACGAGCCTTGGTAATCAAAGGAATTAACAGTCTATGAAAGGTAGCTAGGAGAGTATAGGATATGATGGAACATGATACTGGGGGCATAGAGCTTATGAAGTATGAGAGAGAGTAAACTGGTACTAGGGGCATAGAGCTTGTGAAAAATGAGAGAGAGTATCTGGTACTGGGAGCATAGAGCTTTTGAAATATGAGAGAAAGTAACTGGAACTGGGAGAATAGAGCTTGTAACATATGAGATAGAATGAGTGAAGTTTCACTGAGAATGACAGCTTGACCTGGCTGTGATGTATATAGCCAATGGAAACTTAACAGAGGTTTTACAAGGTGGGTCAGGAATTGTGGAGGATATGTGGTAGAGTACCTGGGCTGTGTGTGTGTGGGGGAGATTGAATGAAAAGTGTCTGCTTACCCATCCTGGGAGAAGGGTGGCAGTCTGACCTGCTGAAATCCTGGCCTGGCACCTGCTGGGGAAAGAGCCACATGTTATGCAACTTATGAGCTATGGACACACGCAAGGCTGTGCAAAACCACATTGATGTTTAAATCCATGGGTGCCTGGAGAGGAGCCCTTACATATGCTGGCATACACATCAGTTGTATGAGAAGGTATCACAGCTTTTAGGAAAAAATCACTGCTGGCTACCTGAATGACTGCTACTGTGATCATCTGTCAACCAGTGGAAAATGAATGGATCAATGGCTCACAAAGAAAAATGCAGCAGAAACTAAAACAACATATTCAGTGGTACATGACATATCTGAGAAATAAATATGTCCTTACCCTGGTGTTACTAATTGCCTTTCTAAAACTTAGGCCAAATCTTCCAGTCTCTCTCTTCTATATAACTTATATAAAGTAGTTTGCATACTGCAAGATCTTGTATATGCCTTTAGACCAAATAATGCTCACCAGTTAGAAATCTGTATGATTATTGTAGTCAGAGCTGTAAGTATGTGATTGCAAGACTCTTGCAAGACTGGCAGTTAGGTCAGCTATATGTCAAAGACGTGTCAGTGACATGCTTAATCCTTGTCAAGCAGAATCACTAATTCTCATGTTGTTGCTAGAATGTGCATTTCAGTCATCAGCCATAGAAGGTAGAAGTATTTCACAGGAGGATATGAGGAAATTAATTACTCATGCAGGTTGCAGAAAGTGAAAACCGACACATAATACATCAGACCAACAGACAAGATTCACTATGGCCACAGCTGAATGTTATTACTATGGGCATAAGCTGACACACAACATACATTGAATGGAGTGCACTTTTTGAAAATAACATATTTATTTTTTTAATGATTTGGGCTGGAATTTAAGTTAAAAATAGAATATTTATCCTAGGTTATGGTTATATATTGTCTTAAATAATTTTCAAAATAGAATTTTTGCTTAAGCTTACAATCGTCAGTGATTGGGGGTTATGCCTATTGGGAAGAAGCCTTACTTCCGGAAACCAGCATACAATTCCAAAACTCCTGGCTACACTCTTGGGTATTATTATTACTCTGATAATTAGTCTGAATAAGGGAGAAGTAAGTAGGGCTTAAGTGCAGAAGGATGTACATTTTATTTTTTTATTACAGAAATGTGGTCCAATGACAAGAGGACGTGCCACATGGGGGTGCAAGAGTACAAGTTAAAAGTAATAGCAGATAGAGTGAGAGATAATATAATGATCAACATAAAGGAAAACATCACAAGAAATACCATACTATGGGAGGGGAGTAAGGGATTTTGCAGAGGTCCAGCAGTGAAAGCCGAGGAAGGGGGGAAGTGCTATTGGGCCAGTATTAGGACCATCCATCAGAAAAATCACTGATGGAGAATGACTGCTTGTCATGGTAATTTGAACTCCATGTAAGAGAAGGAGGATGGAATTCCCTGAGTTGTTTTCCCATTAGGAATTCAGCTGTTGCGGGACAGTACCTGAAAGAATGAACGTGGTACAGGACTGTACCCACAAGAAAGAAAGTCTGATCATGGTGCTAATGAAATGGAGGGGTTGCGGAAACCAAAGTGAAGTCACTTTTATTTATCATTGAACATGCACTGTGCACACTACAGTAGGAAGCAGGTAACAATACAAAGCAAAAGTAGAGTTCCTGAATTTTAATATACTGCAGAATGATGAGGTGAGGCAAGGGGGCTTTTTTGAGAAAGGAGGGCCCAGACTTAGAAAGTGAAGAGCCTATAAGAATGGGCAAGAAGACTAGACAAGGTTATGAGGAAGGGGAACATGAAGAAGAGGAAACAGATAATGCAGCTATATAGAAATGTGAGCAAATTTTTAAGGTAACAGATTAGGCATTCAAGGGTTGGAAAGGTGACTGAAGGTGGAGGAGGCAGTTAACAATGAACCAAGGAGGAGAGCAATGCAGCAACTGACAGCAGAAAATCTGCAAGTCAGAATATGGTCTGTGGAAAGGGATCAAAGGAAACACTAAGAATTATTCAAACATAAAACAGAAATGAGGAAAGAAGGCACTGAACTGGTCAGTTTGAAAATTAATGGAAGGGAGTTCATGGAAGTCAAGGAACAAGCAGAGGTACCAAACAAATACTTCATCCTATTCTTCCCAAAAAAGGAGTGGAGGACATTACACATTGAAGGAGGATGCACTGGGTACTTTAAAGGGGGATAAGGCAAAGGGACCAAAAGGTCTTCTACTTGGTTCACAGAAATCTAGCCAGTGTATATATGTCTCTCCATGGCAAAGACAGCAAGCTCCAGTTCAAGAACCAGTACAATTTTTGTGGCCAGCAGTAGATATCAGCATAACTTGTTTTAGGTGTACAGCTGGGTTACAACTACTTTGGCATAAAAATGCCAGTATATATGGTCTACCTGGCAACTACCTTAGTCATACACGACAACTAATTGGAAAAGAATTTAGTTAGAGATTCAACCGATACCTCTTTTTTTTAGGATGGTTCTTACCTCTGACTGACAATCAGCTGCCTGGTTGCCTCCCATGTTTCTTCATGAAGCTATGAACTGACAATATCACAAATGAAGTTAGACTTTTTTTGCACACTATTGGCCAAAGTATGCTGACATTCTTCTTAGAAGGTGAAATGAGGTGTGACTTGTAAGAATGTGCCCACCCTGGACCATAGGACAGCCAAACCTCCTCAGTTCATTCGCAGACCCAGCCTGGTGATATTTTTGAGTCCCAACATTTGTCAGTGTTCACCAAGAGATCATCCCCAGTACATGATCAACCCTCACCCACCATGGATGGACATTCCCATCTTTCTTGCCAGCTTTATCAAATTATCAAAAGTCATTAATTCAACTCAGGTCCCAGGTCCACTAGTCCATAACCATGGCTTCATCTGTCTATGCCACTGAAGCTGGCTAATAATTCAGCTGCTGTCGATGCAATGGATGACAGTAACATTCAATTTCAGCCTGCACTTGTGGCATAAAGGGATAAATACCGGACTACACACCAGGCAACAAGAGTTTGGTTAGCAGCACAGGCAAGGAAGATTAGTGTGCCTTTTCTGGTAGGAAAGGAGCATATAGGCAGAGATTGTACTGAACTTTGATGGAGCTATAGCTCAATGTGAGAGAGAGAAGGATCATCAGGCTGGGTATGTGGGAATCATTTTCAGTGGGCTGCTCTAAGAGTCTGTCATAGATACATCCTCACTCAACTCCACAATGCCAACCTATTCTAACAGCATGATGTGAGCATGGTGGTAGGCTTAGTAGGGCTAAGGATTATTAACTGGAAGTAGCACAAATAAAGGTGCCTTGTGCCATGTCTCATGTCTCCCTTATGGGAGACATTACAGATGTACACCATAATGTTAACTACCTCACAAGTTAGTATGCCCAGTCAGTGCTAGGATTACATTGAGGACAACTTGGCAGGAACATTTGCGTGTGCCAAGGTTATACAGACATGGTAACCAGTCAGGGCTGCCAGAGAAATAAAATGGGGTAATGATGGAGAAGGAGGGAAGGGGAAAGGGGAAACGTAATTAATGTTAGTAAAACAAGTGTGATAAAAGAGACATTGCTAAGACTTGGGTAACTAACCAGTTAACTAGTGGAACACAGTAGGATATGGTTCAAGGTCCAGTATCCATTAATATATCTGTTAAAGACATATATGAGGAGCACAAAGCAAAGGATAGCCATAAAGGCTGGATGGTAGATTGCAATTTAAACTGTGGAATACCTGTAAACTTAGAAAAAATCTGACCATTTTGTTTTGGTGCAGCTATATATAATGTGCAAAATGTCAATAACACAACCATGCTGCAAATAACAGCAGAGTCAAACAGATGAGAGCAGAGAAAGATGTGAAGTGGGATGTGTTAATTATACCTTGATGGAGCCACCAAGAGCAACATGAAATGGCAGCAGTAGATAAAAAGAGCACTTGAGTTTATTTACAAGGAAATAGACTCCAGAAACACTGATTCATGCTCCTGTTCTCATTATTCTTGGTCAGGCCATGCCTTGATACTGTGTGATATTTTGTTTGACAAACAAAGCCCTAGATATCTGGTGGCTGGAATACGTTCTGAGAATTGCCATAAGGAAGGAGTGTTGGAGAAAAAAGGCAGAGCTGTTCTCTCTAAACTGCATAGATGAAAGGAGAGTGATGTTATGGATGCTTATGGTTATGCTTGTGAAATCTGAAATTGATTACACTGATCTAGAAAGGCAGGGTATGGAAAGCACAGTACTGAGACCGGAATGTAAGCACCAAATGTTGATATCTGAAGCTACTTCTTTACATAAATGGTTTTGAACACAATGAGTAGATTCAAAAATGGGAACTGGAAAAGGAATATCCAGGGAGCCATTTACAACTCTGTATTACAAGAAGAGAAGTGCTGAGAAGGAAGATAAGCATGATGGGAAAGTAGAACCAGATCAGGAAAACAAACTCTCTTCTTTTACTCTCAAGTGTCTTTTAAGTAATGTTATACATCCATCAGCACTGTGATACAATGATGGAAAGGTTGCATTTCACTGTGCAGTCCAGATGTATGGCCATACCTATGTCCCTCAGAGGGAGAGGATCTTTGTCATCAAAGTGTTCCTGACTGCTTCCTCCACTTTCTATGAAAGAGGATATATAGACAGAGGTAATGAATTGTATTCTGTGCTTTGTATTACTGAATCGCACCTTATTTGCATATTGTTCTGAGTATTTAGCATAAGCTATGTTTTGATTTTCCTGCTTAGGTTACTGGAAACCATTTTGCACCATAGAAGACCTCTACAAACTGACAATGCAAATCATCTTCTGTGTTATGCAAATTGTTTCTCAATCCTGCCTAGTACAAAATCACTATGAGCTACCTGAACAGAGTACTTAGTAAGCAAGTTTCAAATGAGGAACCATAAATGCTAAACCCTTTCTTTATTAAAAACTGTTCTTTGAATTGAGACATCTTTCTTTAATTTAAATTAAGAAAATAAAGATTTGATTATGCAAAATTCACACTTTTTCTGTTCTGTGTGTTCTTTGATATATACATAAAATCAGTTATGAGCACATGATATTACATCATCTTAAAAAACATTTTCAGCCATACTTCATGAGTTTTCATGTCATCTAAATATCACAAACAGTACAAGTTCATTTTACTGCAGTAATCAAGTGAGTTGTAAAGAAGATATAATGACATCTTATTAATACACGTGTCTTGTAATGTACATGTAGAGTACACTTTTTTATTTTTCAGTCTCTTGCAGACATCATCTACTTCTTCCACAATGCAACAGCTCCCCCACATTATTAACTAATAGACATAATGCATTTAGTTGTAAAAGAAAAAAAAAGCCCTGAAGTGTTTTAAATAATTTTAAAAATGTGGTAGTTTTCATTTTCCATATATTTTAGGAGGCAGTCTAGTCATTAAAATAAAATTTAAAAAAATCCACAGTCTGAAAACTGATTCATTAAGCAAAAACTTTTGTCTGACGTTACTGTGTTTTCCAAGAAGGTACTTTCACAAAGCGTTGCATATGCCCACTGGATAATATTTCTAGCATCTGAGTTAATAGCATGCCTTTGCTCTCTAGAAGGTATACTGTCTACAAAGGAAATGTTGTATTTAAGATTTATTGGTTTCCTTGTTACTTTTTTTAAATGCATTAAGGATGCTGTTTGTCTGAGCAAAAGTCATTTAATGCCATGCACTCAGTGGGTAGACACAAAACTGCATTAGTCAGTAGGACAGCAAACATAAACAATTCAGTGTTTTACACATGAAAGCTGCTGCTGAGTAGAATTATTATTATGGAAAATGTTAATGACTTGGTAAATAAAGTGAAGCATATTGGAGGAGGCTATAACACTACTATTACTCAGAAACAATTAGCAGAGTCATCTTGGGTCCATTTAATATGTCTATTTGCCAGATGTTCAGTACAATATTTTATGACCTCAGAAGAAATAAAAGTTTGTGGACAGTATATTTTAAAAAGAAAGCAGACCCTCATAGGTAGTTAAACTAAATGCATTCATCAATGCACATTTTTGGTTATTGTTTACTAAACAGTGTGTGTGTGTGTGTGTGTGTGTGTGTGTGTGTGTGTGTGTGTGTGTGTGTGTGTGTGTGTGTGTGTACCTTTACATATGAGTGTGTGAGGCAGCATTATGATTTGTATGCATTCTTCCTGCCACATGACTTATTTTCTGAAGTTCCTAACATCATCCATATTATAACCAGCCTTACTGCATTGAGATGTTATTAAAAAAGGCATAGCAAGCAACAAAATGGTGGTCTTTCTAAGTAACTTGATATTAATGCTGCAGAGATTACTATACTGATAATATAAAATTATCAGGGATGTATATAGTTGTATTAATGGTCATTGTTTCTATAACAAATGTTAAACATAAACAAAGAAAATGAAGTCATTCATTATGAACAGTAGATAACTTTTGCCCTTTCAGTCTCAAAATTTTAAGTAAACATCTCCAGACCATGTCCATTTTGATGCATCTTTAAGCTGCCCAGCATTTTCTTTTACATTATCTGTAATTCCAAGTTATCTAGGAAAGGTAATGCATGTGTCTATATCCCTAAAAACATTCACTACATCACAATGCATCTGGTTACCAGTATCCATCAGCTTTTATTTCTTGTGGCTGCACATCTCTTGCTCTCAGTGTTGGTTAAAAATAGTTATTTGTTATTATTAAATCATTCCTCTGCTTAGAGGTCACCCCCATGCACAAAGGGCAATGAATTTGAAAATAGTTTATAATTAATGACATACCCTGATCAGAAATGCAATTCAGACTGACCAGTGTAAAACACTGTTTGAAATATTTATCAGGTACTTTATTTGTGCAGGAGAATAGTGCTACATACAAACATGATGAGGTACCGAAAGGCTCCAGTTTTTTGAAAGTGTTTGTTTTTCTGTGTTGCTAAGAATCTTATATTTGAAAATCGGGATATTATTTATCTTCTGCTCCAAGGAATTTACTTTTCAGAGCAACCATTCATCAACACTAACAGAGTGATTAAGTGCCCTATAGTTTCTCCTTTGTGGAGTTTAATGTAGTACTGATTTACGATAGATTAGTGCACCAGATAAATTAAATTTATGATGGCTGTAATCACTGTAATCCTCCCTTCTCTCTCTTTTTCTCTCTCTCACATTTATACACGCACACACACACAGACACACACACACACACAGACACACACACACACACACACACACACACACACACACACACACACACACACACCTACATACAAACAGGCATGCAAACACACACACACACACACACACACACACACACACACACACACACACACACACACACACACACACATACAAACAGGCATGCAAACACACACACACACACACACACACACACACACACACACACACACACACACACACACACATGTGCATGCGCGCATACCACAAAAAACATAAACAAAGTCTGTTTTCTTTGTACTGCAGTAAGCCTTAGCTAATATTCACTAAACTTCATTTGTTTTGGCATTCTTGTTACATTGTCCAAGCTGAAAACTCATGTATTTGCTGTACAAACTTAAAATAAAACTGCTGTTAAGAATCTTGAGACAAACTATCTTTTTTTCTCTCTCCCATATTCAGAGCTGATCTTTGAGGAATATCCACCCTTTTTTGTTTAATTGTACTTGTATAAAGTTCCAGAGTGAAGTGTGAAGGAAATATGGAGTACCACCTGTGAATATTTATTTATTGCAAGCTTTGTTGGATGACATGTTTCTCTATCTTAATGCTACGTTAACTTTTGAGGCAGCTTCCTATGACATAAACAGATAAATGCTATAAAAAGAAATAGACCTTGGCTATCTCTTAATCTATTAGACAAGCATATAAAAACTGCATGTCTCAGAAATATATATGATGCTGCAAATACTTGCTGTTAACAGGTAGGTTTACAGCAATACAGATAAGTACCATGAATTTAAGAACGATCTCTATAAAAGGACATGTTCAGAGTGCATGTAAGTTGATAGCATTGTGTATATATACACATAGTTTACAGAATGTGCATTCACTTTGTGTACTCATGAACCACAATATGCTGTAATTTTTCTTTATTAGTTAAACTACTAAAAATGTATTTCTTTTAGTTCATAATACATTTCCTTCTCTTTAATGTGTTGCTGATTCTGTGTCACCAAGCACTGTTTTGGAATGAAGAACTGGTAGGCCAAGTGGGGTGAAGATGAAGAAAACCAGTGTCTGTGTGTTACTGTAAATACTCTGCTTACAGGGTGGTCTAAGAAAGATATGCATAGCTAATTTTATGCAGCATCTGCTAAGGCTACATGCATTGAGAAGAAGTTATGGTCCAGGTTACTGATCAGCATTTTTGAGAAGAAAGATATGATGACTCAGAACATGCTTTGATACTGGCAGTCTACAAGACAAATTGCATAAACAGTTTGCTCTTACACATGATAGTTAATATGAGTTCACTGCTGCTATGGAAACCTAAGCCACTTTGAAACATGTTGGATGGAAGTACCCTGAGTGAACAGTTTTTGAGAACATGATCGATGAAAAGCAATATGTGTTTAAACCTGAATGGCAAGAATGCAGAACAGAGTACGTGAACTGAAAATGTGGCAGTGGTCTAGAAATAAGTTAAATCCACCAAATGTTATAGAATATAATAATCTTTGTGAGTGCTACAACTCCCCACTATACATGAAGGATCCCAAAAAGGATCAGGTGCATTGTGCTTATATTTGGCACATACGTACTGCTTGCATGTTACTGTTCTTGTCTACCAAACATGATACAATAGTACATGGAGTCCACAGTGGGAAGAGATCACTTCCTAAAGTTAAGATCTAAGTGAATATAAAGAAAACACAAGAACCTTATGGTATACAGCTTGACTCTGTATCCCCAGCTCACCCTGGCCAGCTGCTACTAAACGGCTGCATCATGACCTGTGTCTGTCCCAAGGTCTCCTCCCAGTGGGCTGTGCTGCTACACCACCCATGGTAGATAATGAATGATCATCTTCATTAGCTGCCCAAACTGTCTCAACTGATTCCTGTCTGCCCTGGGATCACTATTTCTACTCTATGGTCCTCTCTGATTCCCATACTCCTCACACTGTCTAAGAAAGTGAGCCCAGCAACCCTCCATAGGCATCTAATATTCACTGTCTGTGTTAGTGACCTAATCATCTCAGGCACTACTCAAGGTTCCTCTCCAGAGGTGAGGATGGGGACATTTATTGATTGGTAAATGTAGACTGATAAATCTGGTAAATTTGCTATGGTGGGTGGTTTGCATGCATCTGTGATTCCACCAGTGATCATTACCTTGTCATGCTGGTGAGACTTGCATGCCTCTGTGATACCTCAAACAACTATGACATTGTCAGTGCTAAAGGCTTGCTTGCTTCTCTGGTTGTTGAAGCTATGCTGTCTGGAGGATTGTGCTACTGGTAGGGTCATCCTTGGCAGATTGCCCTAAGATTAAAAGCCATACAAACCATTATCCAAAATATCAAAATTGATTTCCCATGATTATTTTGAAAAAAAAAAAAGAATTGAAGAACCTCAACTGGAACCACCTCTGGAGCAATGTCTGAGGATGGTGCTTGCCAGTGACTGCCTGTTGTCCAGTTGACACACATGCCACAGTCAGGCAAATCATGGAGGTGTACATGAGCTGAACTACCCACAAAGCAAAGGCTAGGGATCCAATGTAGTGCTAGGCAAGTGGCAGACAGGAGCAGGACAGATTAACCTGAATGCAGTCGGAGCAACTCAATTATGTGGCTATTAGATTCTGGTGGAAGACCAATCAAAGTAAAGCAATTAGTTATCAATAAAATGAAATACGTTAAATGACTCATCTAATTTGCTGACTTCTTCATGGGAAAAATTTGTTTTGAATTGCAGGCAAGTAAGAAAAATGTTAAACGTTTCAGCTCGGCTTCCTAATTATCCCATATTTTGAGGAATATTCCTATGTTCTTTTCTGATTTATCCTTACTCAAGGCGCAACTATTTTTTGAGTTATGTCAGGCTTGATTTACCCTTTCACATAAATTTTCTGAATTCCCTCCTCACCACACAATTTTTGAAGTGGTCTAGTAGACAAAAAAACAGACTAAATGTCTAACATACCAGTGGCACCAGTAATTTAAAGAATGAGGGTGCACATTCTACAGCTCCGTTTTTCAGAAGCAAAAATAATTGACCTTGCGTGGCAGAATTTTGCAATACACTTCATCAAAGTCTATAGGTTCTACTCTGTCTCTTTGATGATGTACTTATCTATTTCCATCATTTCTGTCACTTTGTTTTGTTAAATGTGTTTCTGAGTAGTATTCCACATTCCTACAGGAAGTCGGAAGAGATATGTGTTATCTGATATTCAAATGTTATGCTAATTTGATGCCCAGATATTTTTTTTCTGGATGTACCTACTTTTTGAGACCCTTTTTACCTATTTTCTATGTCTGCAGGTTGAGTGGTATGATTTCAGCCTGAGCTCAAGTACTGCATACATGAACCACTTCCAAGCGTGCCCTCTTCTGGAACTTTCAGAAAGGTGGACAATAACAACAAACTTGGTTAGTCTGAAAGGATCAAACAAAGTCAGTTGTTATCCATAATTCTTACATGTCTAACTAGACAAGAGAAGAGATAAAGGAGAAGTTAGGGAAGAGGATAGTAAAACGATACTTCAGTATGCTAAGATGATTACAGAAGAAATAACAGATGAAGAAAAGAAAAGGGAAAGGTAGTGAGGAGATAAAAAGAGAGAAAAAGACATTAAAACTCTTTAAAATGTTAGAGGAGATTTGAGGATATTAATGGCCTTTCAACATTTGGAAGGAGAGAATAATTGAGAGGACATTAAAATTATTTCAACCTGTGTAAGCACTGCTTCCATAACACTGCAGAAATGTTAAGGACGATGGCAACACCATGATATTAAATAGGTATGTATGAAAAGAGTGTCAAAAAAGAAAACAGAAATTATTGATACAAGAATATGCAAGGGTCATAAATGAAAACATCTGCAAATTTCAAGAACTCAAATGGAACTGTAATAATCAGGTGGCCATATTATCCCACTTCTTAAATGACAGAATAAAACAGGTGCAGTGAGGTCATAATACTATTAAGATTATGGATGTGGTTATAGTAAACAATGGATAAACCAGAAGAAGATCTTGATAAACTGTCTTCATGGGTTGTGAAAGAAATGATTGTTATCAGGCTGTATATAACCATCTTCCACATATGATGATTTGCAAACTGGTAAATTCTGCATAATGGAAGAAACTCTCTCTATGTTTGATGTATAAGAGTAATCCCACACAACAAGTGCTTTTTTTCATCTTCCTAAATTAACAGTTGGATTACTTTGAATTTTATGACTAAGTCCAGAACGTTTTGCTTTTTTAACTATTATTATTTATTTTAGTAAAATTGGACATTAAAATTTGCTTCATATAAAAGTATTTTACATACTACCATAGATGGGGATTATTTACGGGTCTTCCTGTAACTCCTGTCAGCCATTTTTCTTGGACCTATTCATCAGCTTGTTTTCACTGCTGGATAGGAGCTATCATCTTCGGCCCATGTGTTTCCCCAGGTAAGAACAAATCACAAGATGATTGATAAGTTATAAGAAAATATGAACACTGCTCAGGATAAAGCACCCTTGTGAAGCAAAGTACAAAATCCAAAATATCCAGAACTTCAAGGGCACAACACGACAATGGGAGCTGACTTCTTCTCTAAAGCAGCTTTATTCCAAAAGATATGTAACAGTCATAAAAAGGTACAAACGGCCAGTAAGCGCTTTCACGTTGTAATAAATGCTTCTTCAGACTTTCAACTGCATAAATTAATTAAAGCTATATAGCTAAAACTTCTAAAATACAAAAATATGTATTATACGATGCATATATCATACAATGCATGTTTACACAACTAGATCTATAGAAAAAATCATCTAAATATATATTTTATATATATATATATATATATATATATATATATATATATATATATATATATATATATATATCAATTATAAAGACTTACAAATAAAAATATAAAAGTCCTGTAAACTAAGTCGCCTGCATAACATAAATAAACAGTGCAAAAGTGCTTCTATGGCTTTATGTCATTTAAAAACAAAATCATACATATTTAAACATCTAGTTAAAAATAAAAATAATAATATGTGTGGCTTTAATGGCCCAAATAAACTACATATACACACATATAAAAACGATACTAATAACTATGCTAAAAACGTTATGCTAAAAATCTTTTTGGGAAACTACATAACCTCAATCAATGCGTGAGGGGTCTCTCTTTGAAAAAGGGCTTCAAAGACATCCTATCATTTAACCCATGTAGCCTATCAGCTTGTAGTCTCAAATGCATCTGGCCTCTTGTTTTTCTGTGTGATTCTTATTATCACCTAGCCTCACGGTTTTGTGCAATAATTCTATGACTGTGAAACAAAATTTGTGAGTGGTATCATTCTGTATAACGTGCCTGGCTAGGGCATTAGTCTCATCTTCTTTATTTATTGCATATATATGTTCCCTAATGCCTTCTCTTAGTGTTCTATTGGTTTTACTGACATAGAAGGAACTACATTCGTTTCACAGCCATAGAATTAATATGTGATTGATTGAGGTTATGTAGTTTCTCAAAAAGTTTTTTAGCATAAAGTTTTTAGCATAGTTATTAGTATTGTTTTTATATGTGTGTATATGTAGTTTATTTCGGTCATTAAAACCACACAGATGTTTAAATATGTATAATTTTGTTTTTAAATGACATAAAGCCATAGAAGCACTTTTGCATTGTTTATTTATGTTATGCAGGTGATTTAGTTTACAGGGTTTTTATATTTATATGTGTATGCCTTTATAATTGATTTATATATATATATATATATATATATATATATATATATATATATATATATATATATATATATATATATATATATATATATATATATATATATATATATATTTAGATGAATTTTTTCTATATATCTAGTTGTGTAAACATATGCATTGTAGGATATATGCATCGTATAATACATATTTTAGAAGTTTTAGCTATATAGCTTTAATTAATTTACACATCTGTTTAATTAATTGAATGAGGTAGCAATAGTTGATTGGCTCCTTGACTATATAAACTCTGACTTTGTAAAGCTGGCAGTTGAAAGTCTGAAGAAGTGTTTATTACTACGTGAAAGCGCCTACTGGCCATTTGTACCTTTTTATGACTGTTACATATCTTTTGGAATAAAGCTGTTTTAGAGAAGAAGTCGGCTCCGATTGTCATGCTGTGCCCTTGAAGTTCTGGATATTTTGGATTAATCAGTTATCCATCAGGTCTATTTTTTTTTGTCCTGGGCATGTTTCTAATTCCCATGCATGCATGCTCACTGCATTCTAGAAGATGGTGTGCAATGGGCTCACATAGAGATTGTCAATGCCTGAATGTGCAACTCAACCTATAGCTGTAACCCCCCCCAACAGTACCCTTGCATGACCCTAACCTACATCAGTGTTTCAACTTCAAAGATGTGCAGAAGGCACCCTTCCTCAGTACCTCTTCCTGGAACAGGTGAGCAGACACAATTTGCTCATCCCCCTTCCCCAAGCGGCTCTTCCAGTACCTGAGCCCCCCATCATACTCATGTCATCTGAGTCATTGTAAGGCCTCCACCTCTTTACATCACACTCTAGCTTATTATTATTGTTCTTTACCACACTAAACAAATTACTTTCCACTGAAAATTGAAATGTGCATTGTCCACGTTGGTCCTTTCCACATAGATATGTCAGTGCTTTTCCTTTCTTCCCACTAAAACTCAAACTTCTCCAGTGGCAGTTGAGGCTCAATTGTGTTCTCTAGATTGTGTAACTAGATAGGTAGGAGGTTCTAATCTGACAATGATAAACATGTGCGTTTTGCTGCAAATATCAGGTATATATAGCATCCTGAAAAGATGTGCTGCATCAGCTTACAGTCATGGGAAGAAATTTAACCTAGGCAAGTAATCCACCATCCCTTATCCCACTTTTACTACAAAGACCATCATGTCAAAGGTGCACTCTATCCCCTTAATAGTCAAACTTCTATGTGGGCTTGTTGCTAAAACTATGTTTCTAGACTGTGTAACTACTTAGGTGGCGGTTTGAATCTGACAGTGGTGGATGTGTCTGTGTGTGTGTGTGTGTGTGCGTGTGTGCGTGTGTGCATGTGTGTGTGTGTGTGTGTGTGTGTGTGTGTGTGTGTGTGTGTGTGTGTGTGTGTGTGTGTGTGTGTGTGTGGCTGTATTGTCAATGAGGTAAACTTCTACAAAAAATATGCTGTTTGCTTCCACTTCCACTCAGAAGAAAACCTTAACTTTGGACACAGCTCCCATTGCAGTGTATCCCACTTTTAACACAGACATCTTCTCTGCAACACACTGATGATGTCATCCTATAAAAAGTGCACTAGCTCACCTTATAGGATCTGTAGGATCATTGGTGTTTACCAGGTTATCGATCCGGACGTCATTTCAGGCCTAGCCAATCTGTCCCAATGTAATACCATAGATATGCTAGTTAACACGCAGGATTGCATTTAGTAAAGACTGCCCCTGTCCAGGAGGGTTGCTGGCATTATCCCTAGTAAGAATTTATGGTGCCCCATCCACTCTTCCAGGTTCTTCTTGAATAGTATCATAGAGGTGCTCTGCTTCACATGAATTGGCAACTTATTCCAAAGATGCAGCAGTTGCTGGGAGACAAATCTCTTCCTCTAGCATGTCCTACTTAAGTTGTAGGTCATATTTAGGTCCCTGGAACAGGTAGCTCTAGTTCTGTTTGATGTAAGGATATGCAGCAAGTTCATTTGGTTTGGTTCTGAGATTGCTCTGTAAGCCAGACATAAGTCTTCTCCCCTAAGAAGTCTATGTGATGTAGAGTATAGTGCCAGGGACTTCGGTCATTTGATGTAAGGCATGTGCTGGAGTCTCTGGATCTTCTTTGTTAGAAACCTCTGAGTCTCCATTTGCTGCAGGTGCTTTGTATGGTACATGCCAAACAGAGCATTGTACTCAATTATGGGTTGGATTAGTGCCGAGTATAGAGGGGTTATAACCTCCTTTGCTCTTGAGGCAATGCCTTTACTAATTATGTGTGCTATGTAGAAAGCCTTCCTTTCTACACTAGACACACAGTGGTTGAAGTTAAGGTTGCAGTCTACTTGTGATCCCAGTTCCCTTACCACTTCATGGGTACTTAGGGTATCGTTGTTGATTTGATAGTGTGAAGGGAAATTGTTTTTGCTGAAGGGAATAATGATGCATTTCTTTACATTCAGTTTTTGACCATGACTAAGACACCAGTCATTGCTCTCCATAAGACCCTCCCAGACAATACTGACGTTATTTGGGGATTCGATAACTGCACCCAGTTTGCAGTCCTCTGCAAACTTGGTCAACATCACCCCCTTAGTTTTGGCCTGAACTTCTGAGAAATTCATACCAAACAGGAAGGGGCCCAGCACTGATCTCTGTGGCACCCTGTTCGTAACAGGCCTACTGGTCGATGTGTAGTCACCCACTTTGATAGTGTTTGTCAGGTTTGTGAGCTAGTTGGCAACCCATCTTACAACAAAGGGGCTTACATTCAGTTTGCTAAGTTTATTGGTAATACCTGAGTGTGGGATTGTGTCAAAGACTTTGCCAGGTTGAGATATGTTATGTGCACATATTTGCCCTCATCATCCAGGATTTGGAGGTCACCTATGTCTTTATTTATGAGGTCCATAATGATATGTTCCACAGTCTTTCAGATGAGGCTGGTCAGGCTTATGGGTCTGTAATTCCATGGGTCTATTGCTAGTCCACCTTTGCAGAGGAGAATAACAGTTGCTGTTCTCCATTCCTCAGGAACAGAGCCTGTGGTTAGGTTATGATTGAAAAGGGTCCTAATGGTGATGTTAGTTTGTGTTTTAGCCTGTTTAAATGACAGCCTGGGATGCTATCTAGTCCCATAAAGGCTGTGTTTTTTGCCTTGGGCAAGGCTTTAATGATCTGCTCTTCAGATATGTATGGTGAGGAAGATGTTTGGGGGAAGGTTTGTGATAAGTTTATGGAGGATAAGGGAGTGAAATTCTCACCAAACCTATTCACTAGCAGGTTTCCTATCTCTGTGGGATCGGTGTGTGTGGTACTCTTAGTCACTAGTTCTGCACATGCTTGGATCCTACCTTTGAGGCCAATTATGTAGATGTGAAAGGCCTTATGGTTATCCTTGGCTGTGCTTGCTAGGTTTTTCTCAAAGGACCCATTAGAAGATGTAATACATTTCCTTATTTGCATGTTGAGGCTGAAGAGGGTGCTTTTCCGCTGGTGAGGTCTCACCTTTGTTTTCTCGGACAGCGAGTTTTTGCATTTATTTTAAAGTTTGCTGATGCTGGATGTCCACCATGGTGGCTTGTTTTTACCTGGGGCTGTGGCTTTGATTCTTTCTGGTACAGCTGAGTCTATACCTTTATGCAAGAGATTGTACAGTTTATTTATTTATTTGCATTTGTTTACCAGGATGGTCCAGCTAGGCCAGAATTGCCTATTTTCAGTGGAGTCCCAGGGAGAAAAGCTCCACATATAAGATAGTTCACATACAATACAGAATTTACATTAATAAAGACATTTAGTACATATTACTGGCAGCTTATACAATTGGTGGAAAAAAAAAACAAGGCTTTAGTGGAAGCTTACTTACCTCTTCCAGTTGGGGTGGGGCTCGCAATGCATTTATACCTTCATTTAAAAGGTTATAGTTTGCCTTAGTGAAGTTATTTAGTCAGATTTCACCCTTTGTGGGTTCTGATGTTACTGCCAGCTAAAAGTTGACTGATTTGTAGTCAGATTTAACTAACGAGAGTCCAACAGTTGTGGCGGTGCATCTGTTTGTTATGTTAGTGAGGACCAGATCTAGTATGTTCGTTCCTCTTGTCGGGGTATGAACAATTTGTTTCAGAGCATTTGAGCTAACAAAGTCAAGAAACCTTTGCACTAGTGAGTTAGGGATAGCGTAGGTTTCCCATTTGATGGTGGGATAATCGAAATCCCCCATAACCAGAGTGTTTAGGAGTATTTGAATTGACTCCAGTTTGGTCAGTTAGGCTTTGTGTGCAAAATGACCCATGGAGGGGGATCTATTACTCGATATGATGCGAATGGGGGTCTTACCCACAGTAATCTGTACATGGAGTAACTCCATGGAGTTGTCCAGTCTAACTAGATGCGAGGTGAATTTATCTCCAATATAAACAGAAACATTGCCTCCTTTGGTTCTCACATGTTCGTTTTGTGGTCTGAAGGTGTGGAAAGCATTGTAGCCTAACAAAAGCTGGGGCACTCTCTGAGGCCTTGAACAAGGTTTCTGTGACTGCACAGACATCTACTTCTTCCAGTGCCAAAAGTGCTTCCTGAGTGTGCTATTTTTGGTTTAAGCTCCTATCATTTAGTAGCATGGCCCTTATTTTGTTTTGATTGGCAAATTTCACATTAGTAAGTTTATTTTTGAGACCTTGCCTGAAAAAAAGGCACTATGGGGGAGGCAAGAGCCTTCACCAGCAGCCAAAAGCCCAGTGGTGCCAGATGCAAACCATCTCTGGCAAAGTAGTGAGGTTTGCCGACCATGGCTTCCCAGGGTGACAGAAATTGGATCCCCTTGGAATGACATCAAAAACTAAGCTAATTATTGAAATCAATATGTTTTGTTTATAACGTGGCATCAGTCTAGGTGAGGGTAGTATGCTGCTCAAGGTTAGGGACATACCTACCTGGGACACATACTCAGAGAGCTCAGTCACTTCTCACTTCATATAGTCCAATGAGGAACATCTCAGGTCATTCACTCCAACATGAACTATGACAGAGTCATAATGGTACTTGTTACTAACAGATCTGAGTGCATGCATGATCTGATGAATCCTGTCACCAGACAGGCAGTTAGCTGTGACTTTCTCCTTGTCCAACCTGGTGAGTGGGACATCCGTGTTTCTCACTACGGAATCTCCAATGACAAGACAATTTGGATTTTGAGTGTGATGCCTTATGGGCATAGTTGGTGGAACACTGGTGTTGCTATGTGTCATAGGTGCTGTAAGAACCTTGTTAGTTGTAGCAGTCTTGTGTTTTGGTGGTCTCTGGTGTTACGGTAAGTTTTTTGAGAAAACCTCTGCGTATGTTGATTTTTGTGTTTGATGTGTACTATATGTATGAGCAGTAGTACTTTGTGCATGAGAAGTGCTTAGTGGGCTGACAACCTCTTCAGCTTTACTGTTTTGTGTCTGAGAGCACATGGATTCAAGATTCTGGTGTATATACATCTCTTGCACTCTGAACTAGCATGAGATATTAGTAGAGGGTTGTCAGTATACATGAGACAATTGCTAAACTACCTCAGGAGACCTTAAGAATCAGACTTGCCTTGTGGTGCTTGTGGCTAATACTGTCTTCTCTAGATAGTATAACTAAATAAGCAAGAGGCCCAAATCTCACAGTGGGGAACTTGTGGATGTGGCTTCAATGTCAAGTATGTATAGTTTCCTGAACAGATGTGCTGTATCAACTTCCAGTAGAGGCAGAATTTAACATGGGAGAGAATGCCCCCATCCTCTTCTTCTACGTTTACTACAAACATCATCTCTACATCACATTGATGAGGTCATTTTGTCAAATGTGCATACTCTGCCCTTACATCTTAGATTTCTCTTGAGGCACTTACAATGTTTTCTCTGTTCTGTTGATTATTCAATTAGATAGGAGGTTTGAATCCAGTATTAGTTAACTAATGTGAATGCATGTACTGTCATGTACAGCTGTGTCTTATGAAACTTCCCCTTAGGAGAGGTATTTTCACTGCCAGAGGACTACCGTATAAATTTGTATTTCCCCCACACAATACCCACATTTGGAAATACAATGGTTCCATCATGCTATCAGAAATTAACTACATCACAGTAGTCATATGAGTTATCCTTTAAGGATAACTGTTGATCCTGTGCTCTGAAGTAATTACAGAGGGAGGAAGCTTGAATCCAGCAATGCCTGACTATCATGTATGTGTGTTTTCTGTCGTGCTGTCTAGAGAAGGCTTCTAATGCATGTAGTATGTGTAGCTATGTAGTGTTACTGTGCACTTCTACTACCTTCATACCTTATGAAAGAATGGTGATGTCATCCATTCAAATGAGCACTGTCACAGTTGTAAAACAACATCCCATGTGGCACATGTGATTCAGGCAGTGTTTTATACCTTGGGATCTTAGGAAGTCTGCTCAACTCCAGCCATTAATTCTTAGACTCAATTGTGTCAACATGACTGTCAATGGGCATGTAGGTAACAATGTTGTCACCCAGATGTTTGCTGTGTACATGTATGGCTGGAGATTCCTATTACAAGAATTTATGCTAATTTTTCATACAGAAATGCTTTATCGGATAATGATGATGCCATGGAATGATAGTTTGCTTTCCCATGAGAACAAATAAGGCTTATACTGTAACATGAGAATGTGAGTCATTGTTCTGTGTGCTGCTGTTTTGGTAAGGTACATGTTTAATCCATGATTATCCACACATTGCGTATGATTGCCATTCTCATGTCACAGTAACAACTGCATTATACATCACTACTGTTTGGGTATACCTAGCAGCAGGCAATGTTGTGTGAGAAAGACACATATAACAACAGTCCTTTAAAGAAATTACATGTACACATGCCTCTTGCAGCAATAATATGATGTCACAGCTTCAAAGGCCCATATATCTCACAATTGTAGCAACACTTGCACCGTGGAGCATTCATTCTTTCTGATATCATATAGTTTCTGTCACACATAGCCAAGTGTTCAAAACCCACATTGAGTAACTGTAAACATTGTGTGCCCTAATACTGTTATGCATAAGTGACATCCACAAGTGTTATAATGTGTACAATTACAGCAGAAGAAATTCCCCTATCCCTTTAATCTCATACAAACTGCAACACAATCACATGACCTAGTGACTTCACATAGGAGGAGTCTCACAGCTTTACTAAAAACATCCACTGTGGTGCATGCAGTTCATTCACATGTCAGTAGTCAGTGGACTTACATTGCTTGCTCTTCAATTTCAGCAAAATGCAACATTCCATGAAATGTATCAATATTACCCAAGCAACAATGCATGAAAGTTATTATTCTCAGTTTTTACTTTGGAGAAATAAATATAAAGTCATTTTGTAATAGTCTGCCTGTGAAACACTTGTCCTATGAATGTTGCAGTGTGAGTCATCCTATGTCACATGACTTGTGTAGCATGTCTATACAGACAGAGCGTGTTTTAATTATGGGACAATGTTGTTATACAAAACAACAGGAACAGCTGCCTTGGCCAAGGAATACTGAAATTACACTGCTCACAGCTGAGTGAACATTACAATAGTCACCTCCTTGTCATCATTCTGACAAAATCTAATTGTAAAACTTATCGTCAAATGTCCTTTATTATTTCACACATTAATTTCACTTACTTGTGATGAGATCTATTGCTATATCATGTGGCAGATGCAGTCGCTACACAGCTCTGTAGAGTGTGTAGCATGATATGCAGGGGGTTGAACCTGGTAACATCCATCTGTCACATGCGTATGTCAGACAGCAGTGACTTAGGGAAAAGCAAGCATTTATGGCACAGTCAGAGGGTAACATTTTGAAAGCATCACCTTACATGGTAGGGGATCCATGCCCACTATAAAAGGGAAGTGCTGTAAGCCCTTCAAGTGTGTTTGTCATGACACACATATTATGCCTGTCTGTGGCATCACAGGTTGATACTCATCTTTATAATATTCTGCTCTGTATGTGTTCAAGTCTAGCAAGATGCAAATGTTGACAATGTCATTAATTGTTGATAGGCATTACTTAATTTCCAAATAAGAATGCACTGTATTGCATGACTTCCTTCCAGCATTTATGTATTACTGCAATTGTTTTCTTCACACTGTACAGCTTTATAGCACATGATGCCAGATCATAATAAGGTATGGTTGAGTCTGTGTTTGGATACTTTCTTGTGTGATTGTGTTGTTTATGTGCTCTATATAGATATATGGATCTAGGACATTTGATCAAAAATCAAATGTCCGAATCCATTTAGGGCGAGCATACTTACGCAAAAGTGCTTTTCACCGAAGAAGCACTTTTGCGTAAGTATGCCTGTTGCTGAGGCCGTGCTACAGTGCGGACATGGGAAAATTCCCTTTTCCCCACTGTAGTGCGGTCTCGGAGGGATAATATTAAAGTAGGGGGTGTGGGGGGTGCAGGGGGCAAAGCCCCCCCTGCAGAAATGGAACTGTAGTGTTTTTTTTTTAATTCACACGCTTTAACGAAAGCGCTTTTTCGATGATAGCGCTTTTGTTAAAATGTGTTCGGTTATTCGGTGGTTATGGATTCGGACGTTTGATCTATATACACACACATATATATATATATATATATATATATATATATATATATATATATATGTGTGTGTGTGTATTGATATATAGCACATAAGTCTTGTAACATTAGAAGGATGTTACCCTGTGGAAATTTAAACTGAAAACCTGCTCTGAACTGTCCCTCAAAAAAAACAGACCTGCTAAGGTTACTATCTCTAAATTTTCTCTGCTGGTACAACAGTTTATGTTGACCTGGGTCTACAGCACTATTAGGTAGCCCTAAATACTGAAGTCATCTCCCTAAAACTCTAAATACATTGGCTAATTCAAAGTAGCTATCTCTAAGGAATACTGGTGGCTATAAACAAGTATTTCCCCTATATTAAAAAAATAGTGGTATTATGCATTAAATTATAAGCATAAAAATAAAAAAGTGTTACCAACCCCTAAAATCACTAAAGGAGCACTTTAAGCAGTAAAACAAAACATAAAAAGCCTTACTATAACTCCCTTACTATAAATTCCTAGTGTATTTACCTATATTTGCAGGCTCAAAGATCCTTGTGTCTAGTTAAGCCTACCAAACCTCAGATCCCCTCCCCTGCACAGCTACATATGCGAGGTTGCAAAATCAGTTTCTGCAGCCGCCATTTTCAAATGCTTAGTGCTCCTAGATCCAATCGGCTACCTTTTCCCTCATGGTATGTAATTTTTGGATTAATAGATACTTCTCTCAAACTTCAACTGTTTTTTTTTTTTTTAATCTAATATAGCTTTGTATTAAGTATTCTCTTATTAATAAGTCACAAAGTGCGACTGGAAGCTTGTAACTTTTGAACTTAGGCATCTTATATGATGCAGACCTGTTTATTTGAACTGTTAAAACTGTCGCTTACTAGATATTGACTTCTGTGAGACCTGCTTGACTATACAGCAAAAGAATGTCATATAGCGACTAGGAAGCTTGTATTTTTACTGTTTTATTATTGTAGCGACTACAAAGCTTGTATGTTTACTGTTTTGATATAGCGACTAGGAGGCTCGTATGTTCACTGTTTCATTACGGCTTTAGCATAGTGTCATTTTACAACTGAAATTGCCCTGTGATTAAAGCTACACAAGTAGTAGGTGTAGTAAACTATTTAGCAACAGGAACATAATATCATTAGCTACAGAATACTAGTTAGTGACAAGCTTATTACATTTTGCACTGAATTATCTTAAACACTGTATTTTTATTTTATCTGCCTTGAACAAAAAACACTGCATTGTTAAAGTGTTTTGCACCTGAAACTGCCCATGCTTGGAACAATATATGAAGTTCATTGAATACTATATAGCGACTAGGGAATTAACTAAAATGCTGCTTTAATTATCATTTGGGGCACTGTCAATCCCTTAAATTAAGAAGACTGCTTTACTTTTCAATTGTGTTGAGAAAAGCTCTATGTTAGCTAACTGCATCTGCTATGATAGGCCCTTTGTAATAACATCTATCACTCATGTGCTAGTTAGGCTAAAAAAGAAAGTACTACTGTTGATATTTACTGCACCGATGTGGCATTAAATGCTTATGTGTGTATATATTAAACTAGTGACTTATGTTATCTAATTAATTTTATCCCTATCATGTACTATCTCCTTCTAACAGCTGTCCTGCATGGCTTTTAACATTAGAAGGATGTTACCCTGTGAAAACTTAAGCTGAAAAGCTGCTCTGAACTGTCCCTCAACAAAACAGACCTGCTAAGGTTACTATCTCTAAAGTCTTCTTGTTGGTACCACAGTTTATGCTGACCTGGGTCTACAGCACTATTAGGTAGCCCTAAATACTGATCCCAACTCCCTAAAACTCTAAATACATTGGCTAATTCAAAGTAGCTATCTCTAAGGAATACTGGTAGCTATAAACAAGTATTTCCCCTATATTAAAAAAATGAGTAGTATTATGCATTAAATTGTAAGCATAAAAAGAAAAAAGTGTTACCAACCCCTAAAATTGCTAAAGGAACACTTTAACCATTAAAACAAAACATAAAAAGCCTTACTATAACTCCCTTACTATAAATTCCTAGTGTACTTACCTATATTTGCAGGCTCT
Source organism: Protopterus annectens (assembly GCF_019279795.1). Lineage (NCBI taxonomy): Eukaryota > Metazoa > Chordata > Ceratodontiformes > Protopteridae > Protopterus > Protopterus annectens. Next base: position 557,382,510 of record NC_056737.1, on the reverse strand, counting down.
AAGATCCTTGTGTCTGGTTAAGCCTACCAAACCTCAGATCCCCTCCCCCTGCACAGCTACGTATGTGAGGTTACAAAATCACCTTCTGCAACTGCCATTTTCAAACATTTAGTGCTCCTAGACCCAGTCGGCTGCCTTTTCCCTCACGGTATGTAATTTTTGGATTAATAGATACTTGTCTCAAACTGCAACTGTTTTTTTTATCTAATACAGTTTTGTATTAAGTATTCTCTTATTAATAAGTCCCAAAGTGCTACAGAGCAACTGGAAGCTTGTAACTTTTGAACTTCGGCATCTTACATGATGCAGACCTGTTTATTTGAACTGTTAAAACTGTTGTGTACTTACCTATATTTGCAGGCTCTAAGGTCCTTGTGTCTGGTTAAGCCCTTATCCACTCACCCTCACTGTACTCGGGCTCACTCCACACCCCTCCCTGCCCCCAATTCCCCCACGCCCCCAGTGCTGCTATCTTTATAGCCATAAAACTACACCCCTCCTATTTGATCCAATCAGTATTGTACTCCTCATTTTAAACCCAGCCCCTCACCTTCAACCTCCATTTCCTATCTGATCCAGTCAGTATTGTACTCTTCATTTTAACCCAGCCCCTCACCCCCCCAGCATTTATTAGCCATTCACCAAATCCTGGTGACATTATAATTAATACATTAACTCTGGCTCCAACTATGTCACCATCCAAAACAATGTCACTACTCTCTCTGCTATCCCTTATGTTAATTACATATCTCCTCTCCACTTATGAAAATCAGTGTTACCTAGGATTTCACTACTCAAAACGTCAAACCACCACCCCAATTACATCAAATAAGGCAGGTCATCCAATAATTAGTCCTATATCCAACGCCTTAATCACAATAAACCATCATCCTATTAACTCTGGATACATCAGTTCAAAATCCAAACACTATCAAAAACTAATAAATAAATTCCTGAAGCTTATTGTAAACTTACACTATAACCTCACAATGGATGGAGACATTCACCCAAACCATGGCCCATCCACTCTTCATAACTCAACCTCTTATGCTAATAACCCTACCAAAACACTATCTATAAATAGGTCCCCCAATTCCCTCCTGGTCTGTCATGTAAATATTAGAAGCATAAACAATGAAGTACATAACTTACATGCCCTCTTAGAAGTCCACTCCCCTGATATACTGTGTCTAACTGAAACCAGGCTAAAGCCATCAACCTCAGATAATGAAGTTTTGCCACATGGGTATAATATACTTAGACTTGACTGCACTATTAGGAAGGGAGGCGGGGTAGCTGTACTCTTCAAATCTACACTAAATGTTACTATAGACGTCATACAACCACCCCAGGTCAATAATGCAGAAATTCTTTCTACCAAATTTCAGATTAATGAAAACAAATGCATAATTATTGTCTGCAAGTACATTTCCCCCAGGGAATAATGTCAACATCCTGGAAGATATCCTCCACTGGTTAGCTAGTACCTATCCCCAAGAAACCATAGTACTTGGAGATTTTAACATAGACTGGAATACCTGCTCCCCACAATCTCCTACTACCCATGTAAAGCTATATGGGTTTACACAGGTCATATCCACCTCTACCAGGATAGGCAAACCTAATCACAAAGAAAGTATACTAGACTGGATACTAATCAATAGTCACCCCCAAGTGTACATGTCAGGGACCCTCCCTGATGACCAGAGTGATCACTTTCTTACCTTTATAATTAAACACAAAACCAATAACCCCCACCAGCCCACCTATAGGACAGTGAGAAATAATAAAAACTTTAATCCTACCAAGTTTCAGGACAAACTCAAATCATGTAATTGGTCTACCCTAAAATACATGCCCCTGGATGAAGCCATTGCTTACTTTAACAATAAATTCCTTACCATCCTCGATTCTCATGCTTCTGCTCGCTCCATTAGGACCAAAACAAAAACTGCACCATGGCTCTCTAAAGGTACCAAATCAAAAATCACACTCAGAAACAAGGCATGGGCTATATGGCGTACCACTAAAGCCCCTCTAGATCAAATTAAATATCGGAAATTAAGGAATGAAACAAAACGATCCATTTTAATAGATTGAAAAAAACTTCTACTTCCATCTCCAGCAGAGAAATAAAAAATAACCCTCAAAAGTTTTGCGCAGGTATATATAAACTACTGCATCCAGGACAAACCACCACTCCAACTCCCTCAGCCTCTACTGATAAATTACCAAAGAATGTCACTAACACCTTCAATAGTTTCTTCACTGAGACTGTCCAGGCCCTAGCTAGCCAGCTACCTCTGAACTCCTCTAACCTACAGGATGCCATTCCCATTACCCAGCACTCCTTTAGCTTCCAACTGGTCTCTACATCGTTTATTCGCACCTAAATCAAAAAATTAAAACCTACAACCCTATCTGCTGATCTTCTCCCTGCTGAGTATCTGCAAAAAGCTGCAGATACCATAGCATACCCCATATCTATTCTAATCAATTGCACCATATCAGAAGCCACAGTCCCCTCTATCTGGAAAATATCTTGTGTCATACCACTCCATAAAGGTGTTAGCTCTGCTGAGCTGTCTAATTTTAGACCCATAGCTATCTTGTCACCACTGGCTAAAATGATATCACTTTATTGAAAGATGAAAATAGCGAATGCTATTTCATCAGCCCAAAAACATCTAAACATTAAAATATCGAACATTCAGAACAGCGAATTTTTTCCCATGGAAAAAATGTGCTGCTCCGAAACACTTACACACAACACAAGCACATCAAACAGACAGCAACCACACACATACACTTAAATTCCTACATCTAACGCTGCACTAAACTAAACATACACTACTATCTACCCACTTACCTTAACCCAAACCCTAACCCTAAGATCCATCACTATCGCACACTCACCTAACCCGTGCCTTAACCCTAACTCACTTAAACCCCCCCTAACCTTAAAGTCTGTCACTATCGCACACATGCCTAACCCGTGCCCTAACCCTAACGCACTTAACCTGCCCCAAACCTTAACGTACAAACAATCGCACACTTACCTGAACCCAACCAGTAACTTTCCACCACAGCGATAAGAATAGCGAAGCCACAGAAACGGCCAACCAAATTCTTTCCTGAGGAAAGAATTTGCTGTTCTGCAGCTTCGCTATTCTTAGTGTTTGCTGAATAGTGTTCGATATCAGAACATTCGAAGTTTTAATACTTTGATGTTCTGATATACACCCGAACAACCTACTGGCTAACTCTCAGCATGGCGTCAGGCCACATCATAGTACCATCACAGCCCTCCTCACCTTCTCCAATGCTATAAACTATAACAGAAACAATAACAAATTATCCTCAGCCCTTTTTTTGGATCTCTCAAAGGATTTTGATATGGCTAACCACCAACTACTCATCCACACCCTAAAAACAATTTGTTTAGGCAATCATTCTCTCCAGTAGTTCCAATCTTATCTGTGTGATAGACAACAAGCTGTATTATGGCAGAACAAACTATACAACCTCCTACACAACACCCTAGGTGTCCCCCAGGGGTCTATTCTGGGACCTCTTTTGTTTTTCATTTTTATTAATGACCTCCATACTGTCATCCCAAAAGCAAACTGCATTCAATACCCAGACAACTCCACTTTGATTTGCTCTGCCACCTGCCAGCCAGATTTGCAGACAGTAACTCAGAATACTTTTACCTTAGTTGAAAACTAGCTTTCTGATCATTGTCTGATTTTAAATTCCAACAAAACAAAGCTACTACTTTTCTCCCCTACTCAAAGGTTCCCAGTACTATCCTTCTCCATTAAGTCTAATAATGGCACCATAATCTCCCAAGATGTCTACACGAAACTCCTAGGTGTTATCGTAGATAACAATCTTAAATTTGATGTGCATGTCAATAAAACTATCAAAACCATTAATAAAAACTTGGCTCACAATATAGGATTAAACCATTCCTAACCCCACCTGCTAAAACTGCCATTGCCTGCTCCCATCTACTCTCTACCCTTTTCTATGCCTCTCCTTTACTTACCAACTTAAACAAAACTGATCTTAACAAACTCTCTAACTGCTATAATCACATAGCTAGATTTGCCACTGGTTTGCCCTACAGAACACATCACTGTAAAAACCTAAATAATCTTGGTTGGCTTGAACTCCCCAGGCTAATTCAGTACAACCAACTTATTGTGGCTCATAAAGTACTTAACCAACCTGAAAATAAACCTGCACTTAAAAAGATTATCTACCCCTACTGCAAGCCCAGACCACGTCACTCATCTAATAGACTATTAGTACAAACTGTCAAATCCAACAACGCAGCCGGTGACTCTGTTCACCAACTCTGTTGGCAAAACTTGGAACTCACTGCCCACTGACATTACTCTAGAGACAACCCTAACTCAATTCAAGAAATGTCTCAAGCAGTATTTCAATTCTCATTGGTTATGTCCTTGCTCCAAGCCTGACTAAATCTTACTTATAATTGTGTACCAATACTATTTCACCTGCAACTTATTTGTGTTTTAATTTGTTAAGCCATATCATAAATTTGTGTGATTGTATAACTTATATGTCTCAACAGAGTCTGTAAACTGTGCTTAATTTGTATTATGTTATGTTTGCTTTTGTAACTACCTTTGTAGCTTTTCTCCCCGGGCCTCTGCTGAAAATGGACATGTATCCAGTCGGACTATCCTGGTCAACAAATGTAAAATAAAATAGTAAAATAAATAAATATGTATATATGTACATATGTATATATATATATATATATATATATATATATATGTACATATGTATATATATATATATATATATATATATATATATATATATATATATATATATATATATATATATATTTACATATACATATATATATATTTATATGTTTTTCCATATTTTAGTTGATGTGATTAATGTTGACATCTGTTTTGGTCAACAAAACAGATGGTTAACAGTTGTGCAAGATTACAGCAGTATCGGGCTTAGGGAATATCCACATTCCTCAGCACTGTGTGCTACAGAAGTAAGAATATATAAGTAAGAGGGGGTGTGAAATGTACAGACCCCCACTTGGGGGAAGGGTGCAGTGGTGTCTACTTGTAAAAAAAGATTGTTGTGAAGTTTCTCTTTTCTCTATATATTTCGCATGTCAACACTACAATGTATATATTATACATATATATATATATATATATATATATATATATATATACATATGTACATATATATATATATATATATATATATATATATATATATATATATATATATACATATGTACATATATATATATATATATATATATATATATATATATACACACATATATTAATATGTGTGTTTGTGTTTTTGTATGTATGTATGTATGAGCATGTGTGTGCGTGCTTGTGTGTATATATGGGTTCATGGTAAATGACCAAAGTTCATACTGTCCAGAGTCTGTTTTATTAAAAAATAAATTAAAGAAATGAAAAAAAATGGTCTAATCAAAATAACTCAAATTTTGCAGGATGGCAAGCTTCCCTGCAACCCACACATTGGGCACTGTGCACCACCCCCGCTCGTAACTTAAAATTGCCAACCTTGAGATCACACAATACAGGGGAAAGGGAAAATCCCTTTTCCTCTTTATTCAATAAAGTCAGACAAATACCATACTTTTATTAAGAACATGAGACATACATTTTATTTGATTTGTTTGATTCAAAGTGTATGTATTTGAATAAACAGTACTTCAACCAACCATCATGGATCCATATGTGAGTGTGCGTGTATGTATGTATGTTTTGTGTATACACACACACACACATGCGCGTGCGCACACGCACACACACACACACACACACACACACACATGCGTGCGCGCACACACGCACAGACACGCACACATGCACAGACACACACACACACGCACACACGCACAGACACACACACACACACACACACACACACACACACACACACACACACACACACACACACACACACACACACACACACACACACACACACACACATGCACACATGCAATGTGTGAGTGTGCTTCATTTTCTTGTTTTGCATGCCTCCACTGAAAATAAGTCATTTCATGCAATCCCAAATATCAAACATTAAAATCCATGAATAATTAGAAACGTAGCTACCTGGATAGATAGATAGATAGATAGATAGATAGATAGATAGATAGATAGATAGATAGATAGATTGATCGAACAAGACAGAGACATAGAGATAGAGTTATGGGAGCATCTATAAATGTTTATAAGTATCCATCCATCCCTCGATCCACCCATAACCCCTTTTTTAACATGGAGTCAGGATATTACTTCAACAGTAACAATCATCTAGATCCAAGGCTTACACCGCCATGTGGCTAGCCCTGCTATGGTATTTCTTTCACACCACACACTCACGTTCACACCTACGGGCAATTAAGACTGCCCAATCTGGCTACTGCATGTCTTTGGAATGTGGAGGAAACCAGAGCACCAGGAAGAAACCCTCACGAACACCCGGAGGACATGCAGACTCCACAGAGAAGGCATCCCAGACAAGAATCAAATCAGGGAACCACTTGCTGCGAGGTGACAACACTATCTGCTGCACCACTGTGCCACCCATAACATACATATATATATATATATATATTTATATATATAGAGAGAGAGAGAGAGAGAGATATGTATATAGTAGATTCATACATACATGCAGTCATGTATATGTATATGTATATGTATGTGTGTGTATGCACACACACACACACACACACACACACACACACACACACACACACGCGCACACACACACGTGGATACAAGCATTTACAATCTGCATATATATATATATATATATATATATATATATATATATATGTGTGTGTGTGTGTGTATATTGTATGCATGTCTGTCTGTATGTGTGCACATTTGTATATAACATACAAATTACCACTGTATTTTTTTAATTGCCTATAAAGTGTTTTTGACTCTGCATTATGCTTAAGTCTGTAGAATTATTCTTTATTAAGTCATGCCTGAATCCATTGTTTAGAGGTAATGTGGCAAGGAGTGATCAGTGTGACTAGCTTTTTGACTGCAGAAACAATTAACTTCCCATGTTCTGCTGCAGGTTTTTGCTTTCCAAGCAAAAAGAAAACAATCGAAACAATGGCTCATTAAAAATTAAGGAATAGATTACAGTTAATAGCTTTTACCTCTTAGACTCTTTTATTGAAAAGTCACATAGGCAGAATAGTTCCTGAAAAAGAGAATAAACTTAAGCTGCTGCTGCCTTCTGTACAGTTAGGAAAATTAATAGGTGATAACATTCTCATAGTTAATGAAAATAATTAAGCAATTTCAGCTGGACAGAGTAGCTTCTTCACAATTCTAAACAGGGAAGAAATCAGAAGAGTTTTTTTGTACACTTTATGCAAACATGAAAATATCCAACTTGAATATGAGTTACATGCTTTATACACAGAAAGAAGAGTAACAGATGTGAACTCATTAATATGTATACAAAATGTTCTATAGAGTCAGTCTGTAAACAGAACATTAGCTATGTTAGCAGCAGTTTATGCACTCTAACCTTGTTTATTGTTTTCAAAACCGTGAGTGTTTCCAAACAACTGCAAACTTATCACTCCATTTTAAAAGTTGTGTGAACCTTAATTTTAGTCTTCATGTGACCTGCTATATAATAAGCTATTTGGATATTGCCATTCAGTTTAACATGTGATTTACATACCCTCGGCTCCCAGCTGCATTTCTCATTGCACCCCCTAACCTCCACCATATACCATATTAATACTCACCCACTTTTCCTCTACTACTGCCCCTGCAGTCGGAAAGGAGGTTAATAATTGTCAATTTATCTGTGGCTTTAGTCATTTGTAGTAAGGAAAAGGTGCCTGGTAACACTAATAACTACCAGCCAAGTTTCCCACTAGTCTTACTGGAATTAAATTGTTTGTTTTGAAAAGCATCCAAATCTACAGAAGCTCAGCCTGTTTCTTATCTTGTCACTGTGATTTGAAACCATTCCAGAGTTTGTAATCTAACATTATACAGTTTATTCTTGATATTCTGTGTATATAACAAATGAGATTGTAGTCTTTTTAAGTAACTTGAGAATGCTTCCAAGCTGAATAAGCATTCATCCTTGCTTTTAATAGTTCGAGATTTGGCTCCCTGTTGAAATGTTCACACTCAAAATGCTGAGGAGTGCTGAAAAAACAAAACAAAAAAACACTGAAAAGACAGGAGAAGACTTTCCTTTTGATGGGGACAAGCTCCCCTGTACCCATCCATTTGGGGGACAAGACCACCATGCCTCCTGAACCTATATACCAAATCGAAGATTATCATACCTCAGAAAAAAGTGAATATTCTGAGAAATGGCATCTCGGTCTTGGTATATACAAGTCTGTGTTCTTGGCCATTCAGTCACCACATTTCGTGACTCGCTCAAGCGGGTCCCTGCATTTCAAATGGTTAGCTATAGATTATGAATTAGTTTTTCTCCAAGCCAGTCAGTATAAAGCTGCCAAATAGGCTAATATATGCTTTTCAGACTTCCAAACAATTCCATTCTACATTCTAGATTCTAGATTCTCTCCTCCCTTTGTTAGCTCAGATGACTCAATGTACAAGTATGACTGTTGAGGTATCATCAAAGAACGAAGGGCAAGCGAATGTCTGAATGACTGACCTCTTCTAATGAGGGAAGTAAATACTGTGGGAGGAAATAGCCAGGGAATTGTTATGGCTAGGCTTGTATAGGCCCTAGGGCCAATAGCCTAGTACCAACCTATGAACCTATGAACCCTTTTTTGCATAGATTGCTTCCCATTATGCTGTGAATGGTTCTTTTCACAGCTTTTGAAGGATGCAAATCCATAGCTTCATGAGTTAAAAAAAATACTGGCGGTGAAATCTTTAGAAAGAGAAGGAGTGCATTACATAGAAATCAATGCAAAATAAAGTTTAATAGGAGGAGTGAAGTTTAAGGGATGGCAGGAATTGAGCAATTTATGTAATGTGGAGTGAGTAATTGTTAAAAAGAAATCATATTGGTATACTGCATCAAAAACCATGAGGAAGTTTGCTTTTCTTTTTTTCTTTTTTTTTTCTTTTTGCATTAATGTATGAGTACCTGTGCCATTTCAATTGTGATTTAATAAATATGATAGAAAAGAGCTATGTGTGGTATTGACAGCTGAAATTAGATCACAGCAGAGACAGAACAAAGAAACATTAATGTTATCTTTCCTCATTAGAAGAGGTCAGTCATTCAGCCATTCACTCGCCCTTCTTTCTTTGATGATACCTGAACAGTCATACTTGTACATTGAGTCATCTGAGCTAACATAGCTATAATCAGACTCTGAAGAACTTTGCACAGTTATATGACTGAGGATTGCTATGCAGCCACACTTGGACAAAGGAACTTAAGACCATGATATAGCACCTTGATAATTCAGGGTCTGCATCCACAGAAGCAAAAAGATTTCTATGTGCAGTAGAAAAATGGCTTGCTAAGAAGTAAGTCAACCAAGTTCTGCCTTACAATCAAATTGATGTTTGCCTAAGGAGGACACCATGGATTTGCAAACAATTATTTCCAGTTTTCTGGACTGTGGCAAGTCTGAGCACAGAAATCAGAGCTTTTTTTCCAAAGCTTATACTGGACTAAAGACTCTTAAACCAAGATGCTTTGCTAACCTGGACTTTGGGATGAGAAAAGAAACTTTTTTATTTTAATAGGATTTCTAAATGGTATTTTAACTCCCTTTACCTTCAGCCAAACAAAAATAATGTAATTGACTTTTTTCTGACATAGCACTATTGATAAATTAGGTTATTAATTTATTCTTAATATTGTAATGCATTGTATTTTTATACATTTCCAAGCGGGTGTGTTCTAGCTGATTTAACTGTTACCTTCATTTTAACTTATAACAATGGGTTTGGAAAGGGGACAAATAACTGTTGAGCCAACTTGTTTTCACCTACAGATGCACATTTAGCTGATAATGCAAAAAATGATATTCTAGCTAATTGTTCTGATAAAGTAACCTCCCACATTAACAAATTATAAAACGTGGGAAGTAAAACATCAGTTATGAAAAATATCTGCATAGTAGAATGTGAATCTTGTAACAGTACTTATACTAAATTTTAATACACACATAAGACCTACTTAAGTCATGCATAAAACTTAACAAATCTTCCTGCACCCTCCACAACCCATAACTAAGTATATTAACTCTGGGGTTGCACTGCCATAGATAGAATAGGTAGCTTTGCAGTAAGACCCATTATTCCTATCACCCATACAACTAACAAACATCCCCTGTATCCACTAATTCAGATTTGTTTCACTTTGCACCTTTAAATTTAAAAAAAAAAATGGATCCCTTCATTGCAAATAATTAACCTTTACAACCGCTGGGCTCACCCCTGTGGAATGGAAAATAGCAGCCATTGACCCTCTGTCTAAAATTTCAAATGCGACTGCCTTTGAGGATTGCTGTCAAATAGTTAAGCTTTCACCACTAAGTGAAATACTTGAAAAGGTATTTGCATGTGGGTCCTAGCATTTATTCAGTTCAGCACACTAATTGTCACACAACATGGCTTATGTAATGACTACCCTACTATTTAGAAAGCCACTGACTACATAAATCAAAATCACAAACAGGAATGAGCAAACTGAGGTATTATTTGTCACCCCACACATGGATTTTGATGTTGAAGACTACAATCAATTGATTTCAACAACAACCTTGTTCTGGAGTTGTCTCAAAGAAAGAATTGTCCAAAGTCTGTCAGCATAACACTGTTTTTACCAGCCTCCATCCTCCCTCCAGGGTACTTCAGGAAGCAGTAAAAGGCCCTGTACTACTTTTCTCTATTTATAATTTTCCTACCTTCTGTCCTCCCTTACCACAACAGATTTTATAAAAGCAGATGACCTTCTGCTACTCAGATCTTGCAGAAACAGCACCAAGCTACAAAAACAACTTCAACTGAAATTCCTAGAACTGTGTTCCTAGTTTCATTTTCACAAACTTCTTGTCAAGCCAGAAAAAAATGCTTTGTTTTTATCATCCACTACAGGCTTTCCATCTACAACCCATGTCACATACTGGAACCTTGGATTAAGAAAAAATCAAAAAGCTTCAGACCCACAGATATCTAGATATACATCATTATAAACAGCTACCACCTACCTCATATACTGACCCCTGTATCTAAACTACTTAATTCCCTTAATCATTCATACAACTGACATAAATATACATTTCCAAGGTTTTGTAACCTCAGAATAAATGTATTACATTAGGAAGTGTGAGTCGATACAGGCCAAAGACTTATGCAAGATGATGTAGTTCCCTCATGTACAAAAAAAATCTATCTTTTTGATATACAAGTTTAGAAATTGCAATGTGTATACCTTTGAATATGGTGCCATCTAATAAATAATTATTCACATTTATTACTGCTGTCTTAAATACGTTATACAGACTGCATATTTTCAGGTGTAGCATTACCAGGAACTCCATAGGCAGTGCAATATTCTGCCAGCATGATAAACTGTTGTTTCTGTGTTTTTTTTTTTTTTTTACCAAAGCTGCTATTCCCAGGTGGTTGTACATCTTTGCACTCTTTGTATCAATTTAATCTAACGTGACCATGTGTAAACATGCCTTAATATTTTGTGAAAGGCTTTCAGAGAGCATAACTATCTACAAAGTTATGTAAAAAGTATTATTCTCTTAAAAGTTTGGTATAGTATCGTATTGTCACCAGTTACTTTTATTCTAGTATATGCTGTCACTGCACTATATGTAGTGTGTACATTTCAAAAAATCATTTACAATCAGTTTGGACCCAATACTTTTGGTTGTTATTTAAATGTACTCATAAAGCGGTCATTCATGTTCATATTGTACAACTGATTTTCAACACATTTGATTAGAACTGCAATCAAAATCTGTAATCAGATATCACGGTGATATATTAATGCGTTTAATAGAATTAATTAGTTAACCAATGAAGTGGACTTACTGCAAAGCCCTTTCCAGCCATGACTTGATTTTACAACAGAGCAATGCAAAGAAAATACATAGAGTAAAATACAAAAAATCACAATGACAGATAACGTATTGCCATTAAAAGGTTAGCATAATTAATAACTAGCAATAGAATGTGAACAGCATATGATTTTTTTTTATTTATGTCATTTTCATATTTTGCTTAAAATGTGAACCTTATACTTATAAATAGTTATTTGATATGCCAAGCCTCTTTGCCTGACAGTACAGTCATATGGTTACAAAGTAACATTTTTTTATGCTATTTATAAGGCAAAACAACATTACAGCAGTTGTAATATACTGTGTTTTATCCCACACCCAGCAATTCAAACATTATAGACTTGACAGTAACTTGCAAAAGCTAGGACCCCTACACACACACATACACACACACACACACACACACACACACACACACACACACACACACACACACACACACACACAATAAGCTAACCATTCCATATTGTCTCTCTTAACATCTCTAGTTACAAAATCTCAGCTTCAGTTTTTCTCACCATTTCAGTTATTATTAGTTAATTATGCCCATTACATTGCTAATATTAAAAAAATAATAATTACACCCTTTACTGAATTATCACTTGTGAAATAGGCAAACTTACATTTTTAAAAAAGTAATCAAACCATATTAAGTTCACATTTACAAACATTGAACATCACATGCATTGTTCTATACAATATAATCAATCCAATGTTAGTTAAATTCCTCAATTCCTGCCTTCTCCTAAACCTTGTTCTTCCTTCAGAATTTTTTCTTCAAGTATTGTTCTTACAATTTCCATTTTTCTATGTAATTTACTCTTATCTTTTTCTGTTACAATATTCATTATTTCAAGTGTGGTTGGTTTAGACTTTGATTTCCATTTTGTAGTAACTGTTTTTTGGCAGCCACCAGAATTAAACTTATCAAGGCCTCACTATGTCTCGGCAATTGAGATCCTGTAGCCCTGATCAAAAAATTATTTCCTTAGTTATTGTCATTTGGTAGCCAGTATTCCTGACAGAGTGCTATGTAGGGAATTTTTAAAGTCTACCAACTCATCACACTGTGAAAACATGCTCCCAGGTATCTCTTTTTTATCCATAACACCTTCAACATTTACCATCTACTGGAGGAAAAATTCTTTGAAGTCTTCTTGGGTTATAAAAGTACATATGCAAACACTGGCAAAAATCCTGACTCTTCTAGACTTTGTTGCATATTTGGGAGCCATGCATATGTCCTCCCATTCTTTCTTTATAAATTGCTTATATAATCTCGCTTCCCAAACTTTTCTGACCTGATCTGATTGAGTCCTGTAGTTATCTTGCAATATTTTATATGCCATGCCAATTATCTCTTTTTCAGCAGCAGCTTCAATTCTCGATTCAATTAAAAACATAGTGCAGGTCTTTCACTTAGGATTCCCCTATCCCCTTTCTCTTTAGCTTACGGTCCAATTGTCTTCTTGGCCTCTTCCCAAACTATTTTATGTCTCTAATTATTTGTTGCCAATGCCTTCATTCATTTGCCAGCTTCCTACAGTAAATTCCAGCCTCTCTTGTATATTGCTAATATTTTGACTCATATCCATGTTCATTGATTATAGCTAGGGTAACTGCCCTTGTGAGCCATTTTAAGCCTAGCCAATCATCCCTTGTGAGACTCAAAGCCTACACCTTGTGCTTGTAAGGCTAACACCTTAACCATTAGGCCAACCTCCCAACTCCTTATGAAGAGTTTATATACAGACAAAAATCAGTGATATCTTTTCCTCAGACACACACACACACATACACACACACACACACACACACACACACACACACACACACACACACAGACAAACACACACACACACACACACACATTGACAGTGGCCCTGGCAAGACAGGTATATTACAAGATGTACTGATTTTTTTTTTTAACACAAACACATCAATAACAGCCACATGTATCACCTGAATGAATAATTTCCTAACCTGTTTCTGCCCCAATTTTTTTCCGCCAGTAAAGTTTCATTAAACCTGCTCTAAATCAAGTATAAAATAATGCCTGAACAGACATTTTGACAATTTATTGTAAAAAGTGCATGAAATATTTGTAAAATGTTATGTTCCAAAATTGGAACAATGGGTACATAAATCTGGAATATGATGAAAACTATGATCTGAAAGGTTAATGTACAGTTTATACGTTTATTTCATGTGAAAGTCTCTGAAACATGCTTCATGCAGGTTAACCCTGTACTTGACACACATTTTTGTTGTGTTCTTCTTATAGGCTGCACATCTATTTTGCTTTTCTGCAGGAGTTATCCAATGCTCTATGTAATCTTTTCTCAATTGTTGGGGCAATCTGCTGGTAAGCTCTTTTGACCTTTTTGGTCTTTCACTTCTGGAAGCCTCAGTCCCATACTTCTGTAAATATACAGCAACAACCTTATTTTTGAAGCCAAGATAATCCAGAGTTTCAGTATCCAGTACTTTCAACTTTCAATACAGCTGCCAGGCATTATGCAGACTACTGTTAAGGACAAAAAGGAAAACAAGTCACCACTACTTCTTTGACCTTATTCCAGTTCTGTAATTGTCAATTTTCAAATCCATTCTATCAACTCCTTCCATGTACAAGTTGTACGTCTTTACAGTGTCTGGTTGAAGAATGGCCATTTTGCATTTTTGGTAGAGATCCATCACTGGCGAGACACAACTGGTTGAACAGGATCACTGAGATATGTCAATTATCATTCCAAGCTACTACCAAGGAATTGGAGTTTCTCTCTAACAGGAATTCATATGCTACTCATTCCCTGAAACTCTTCTTTTGCATGACTGCACAATTCTCATTACTATTAGTCATTACAGTTCCAGTCTAGCCATAGCCCATGGAAAAAAGTTGCCTTAGTAATTTCAGAGGGCTGAAGAACCTGTCAGCATATAACTGGAAAGGTGCATTTGGTGGTAAAACAGAACCAAACTTCAGTACAACTGATGCACCTAGTCCAAGTTCCAGATCCTCATGATGCACTGAGGCACCCTGGTATGGCTCAAGTTGGATCGAATATCCCAGTCTGTCAGAAAGGCACCAAAATATATACTCAAATCATATGGGTTTTCCTTTTAGGATCTGCTTGGTACCATGTATCCCAAAATATGGAGCCATGCTTTCATCAATTGGCAGATGCTGCTCTAGAATACCATATTTCCTGTAATGATCATTCAACATAGTTATAAGCTGGTGCATCTTTGCAACTTTGTCTCTGGGATTCAATTTTCTGTTGTCAGCACAGTGAAAATATGACTTCATCATCTCAAAGGGATTACACCCCATAGAGTTTGCCACAGCTGGAAAAAAAAAAGTTTCTGTGTCAGTTACTACATCATACGCCAGCGTGGCAATCCAGATATCCAGAAAGAAGCAAGATAACCAGACAACAGCATAATTCACCCAGGTCTGTTTCAAAACCACAATCACATTTTACTGTTTGTCCATAAAGGGTTATCATCTCCACCAAGTAATTGCATTTCTCTTCATCGAAGTAGAATTCAAAAAGGGAAACTAGATCAATATCTCTTGGGAACAGCTATTTTCCTAAATCAAAATTTGGAAAATCAAGTTTCGGGTCTTTTTTCACCTAGCATGCTTGTCTCCCAGATGCCGTAATGACTGTTTCCTCTTCAGATGAGGAAGAGGAATCTCCCATGGTTGATCTAGACTTCATCTGTCATGTGTTTCTTATTTCTGGTCCCTCATCACAACATATGGAAATGTTTGCTTGTTTTTTTTCACTGTTTGCTTGTAGTGGGCTTATTTTCTTCCCTTCCATTGTCATGACTGGATCCTTTGAGTTTTTCCTTGGTATGCTTGGTTTTGCTTTGTAACTGACATGTTGCTCATGGCTACAGCATCATGGAACTCTCACCTTCCTCTATTTGTCACTGATTTTTAGAATTTCCTTCCTCTTCAGCAGCAGGTGAAGATTTTTCATTGCCATCCAGTGTATCACCCACATAACATGTTTGACCATTCTGTGTACTTACAGCATGTCCATGGGCACTGAGTTTCCTGCAACTGAGATTGTTGATGCTCCCAGACCTCCCTTCATCCATGCTGTCTTTTTCTGATTCATTTCCATTGTCCAGTGGCTCAGTGTATATATCTGCATGGAAAAAATCTTCTACTTGTAACATGTCAAGCACTTCCTTGACAGTATAGTGCCTGAAATAAAGATGCGTACATATACAGTGGATATAAAAAGTTTACACACCCCTGTTAAAATGCCAGGTTTTGTGATATAAAAAATGAGACCACAATAAATCATTCCAAAACTTTTCCCACCTTTAATGAAACCTATAACCTGTACAATTCAATTGAAAAACAAACAAATCTGTTAGGGGAAAAAATATAAAAAATAAAAAATGTACAGTATGCTGATTGCACACCCTTAAACTAATACTTTGTTGTGTGTGCACACCCTTAAACTAATACTTTGTTGAAGCACCTTTTGATTTAAATGCAGCATTCAGTCTTCTTGGGTACACACCTGTCATCAATTAAAGGGACTCTGATTAACCCAAAATAAAGTTCAGCTATTCTAGTAGGATTTTCCTGACATTTACTCAGTTGCCTGCTACAGCAAAAGCCATGGCTCGCAGAGAGCTTACAAACCATCAAAGGATCTCATTGTTGAAAAATATCAGTCAGGAGAAGGGTACAAAAAAATTTCCACACCATTGGATATACCATGGAACACAGTGAAGACCATCATAAAAAAATATGGGACGACAGTGACGTTGCAAAAAACTGGGCATCCCTCCAAAATTTATGAAAAGACAAGACATAAACTGGTCAGAGAGGATGCTGTGTACTACATGTGACAACAATCTCCTGTATTCTCCATATGTCTGGTCTATGGGGCAGGGTTGCAAGATGGAAGCCTTTTCTTACAGAGAAAAACATCCAAGCCTCACTAAAATTAAAAAAAAAACAATACATCAAGTCTCTCAAAAGCATGTGGAAAAATGTGTTATGGTCTGATGAGATTCCAAAAGGTACTTTTGGTGCAAAAACAACACTTCACATCACCAAAAGAACATGATCCGCATGGTGAAGCATGCTGGTGGCAGTATCATGCTTTGGGGTTGCTTTTCTTCAGCTGGAACTAGGGCTTTAGTCAAAGTGGAGGGAATTATGAACAGTTCCAAATAATACCAGTCACTTTTGGCCTAAAACCTTCAGATGTCTGCTAGAAAGCTGAAGATGAAGACAAATTTCACTTTTCAACATGACAATAACCCCAAACATGCATCCAAATCAACAAAAGAATGGCTTCACCAGAAGAAAATTAAAGTTTTGGAATGGCCCAGCCAGATCCCAAACCTAAATCCAATAGAAAATCCGTGGGGTGACCTAAAGAGGGCTGTGGACAAGAGATGCCCTCACAGTCTGACAGATTTGGAGCGCTTTTGCAAGGAAGAGTGGGCAAATATTGCCAAGTCAAGATGTGCCATGCTGATAGACTCCTACCCAAGAAGACTGAATGTTGTAATTAAATCAAAAGGTGCTTCAACAAAGTATTAGCTTAAGGGTATGCACATACAACAAAGCATTAGTTTAAGGGTGTGCATACTTATGCAACCAGTATATTGTATGTTTTTTATTTTTTATATTTTCCCCTAACAGATTTCTTTGTTTTTCAATTGAATTTTACAGGTTATAGGTCACATTAAAGGTGGGAAAAGTTTTCAAATGATTTATTGTGGTCTCATTTTTTATATCACAAAAGCCTGGCATTTTGACAGGGGTGTGTAAACTTTTTATATCCACTGTAATTATATCTTATAGACACCAATTGTGCTGACATAATAGAAGACAGTATGATACTAAATACACTTGCCATTTTTCATATTACAGGTTAGGATTATTGCAGTTTCAAACAAAGGCCTATAATATACCACTGGGAACCCAGAACTGATTAGGCAAATATGATGCATCTTCCACCATCTTCTGTTTCAGATTTCAAAACCAGAAACTCGAAACATTGTGTGTCATGCCCTGTACCCATTCATTCCTAGTGTTCCATTTTTGGAACACGTGGAAAAATTGCTGTATAAAGACGATGGCCCCACATGAAAACATTTTGCATGCAGAAGTACATTGCTACAGGAGTAAAATATAAAACACAATACTAAACTTTCTCTTCAACAACAAACAATGAAACAATCGACTTACCTAACACATGGCATTTCTGCACAGTCCAAAAAATTACTAGATTTTGTAATGAAGTAATTTTTTCCCCAGAAATCACAAGCTAATCAATACAACTTTACCCAACACAGATAAACACAATAAGGTGAAGCCCAAATAATAAAGTTGGACTTCCTGTGAGCCAAGGTTAATGTTTACCCCTCCCCACCCAAAATCAGAATGTTCCATTTTTGGAACACTGGGCCGAAACAGGCTAAATAATGGTCCAGAAATGTATCTTGGCTCACTAAGTGTAACTTGTCTCTGTCCTCATGACATCTTAGTCCAAGAATCAGAAATAAAGACATAAAATCAGGAACAACTTTTTAATATTTCTCTCATATACTTAGAAAGTTAATAGAACAACACATTTTGCATTAGCAATTTCTGCAGAATCCAAATTGAAAAACTCACATGCCTGTCATTATTTAATGACCACTGTCTATACCTGTTTGCCAAAAAGTCAAATTTTACAAAGAACAGACTAAAAACATCTCAATTTCTTTAATCAAGAATTCTGGACAAATCCAAAAATGATGGGGGACAAACTTTAAATGTTATTTTATGTATGTATTAGCCAGGTAAACACACTGGACAAATTGCCATTGTCTGCAGGGGAGACTCAGAAGCACTATCTGGTTAAGGGACTTGTTGAAAGTCCTACAGCAGGCAAATGGAGATGAAAGTATTAAAACCTGAACCTTTGCCTACAGGAATCAGTTTGTGAACATAAGCTCCAGACAAATTTTGAATCAGTTAAATGTTAATAGAACATAAGTGTTGCTTGGATATGAATTTTCTGAATAATAAAAAATATGAAACTGTAATGACTGACAATACTGACTGTCATAAATCCTCATGATTACCAGAAAAAAATAAATTAAGAAGGGACAGGGCATCAACAGGAGTCAAGATCAGTGATGTTCTGCAAAATAGGAGTAAGGTAAGAGACAGACCACTCTAATTCACGCATAAAGCTAACAGAGCAGGTGTTGCATCAACTTGCATTTTCTGAACATTTGAGCAACAAAAACTATAAAACTGTAATAACTTGCATTGCTGCCTGCATACAAACATCAGGGATTATTAACACTCAATGATTTTATTAGAAAATGCAGAGATGAGTGAAGCTTTGGCAGTGACCTTCTTCCTGCAGTCAAGGGAACAAGGTTTGATTCTTGCTACCTACATTTGCCAATTGTGTGACTTTCAGTGAGTCACTTAACCAGACAGTACTCCTCTAGTATATAAAAACTGTATATGTGATTGGGGTTATTTAGAAATTCTAATGACTTGCATTTACTTATATGTCTGCATCTCTTGCTCAGGTCTGCATCTGGAAACACTGCGATCTTCATAAAACACACACAGCATAAAAAGATGTTCAGTGCTCTTCTGGTAAAAAAATGAATATGTATTTGCTGATATGAAATTTTAATGACTGACATTTACTCACATCTGCATTTCTCCCTGCTGTGGTCTTCCTCAGGTGTGTGGAAACACTGTGAACTTCAGAAAATACACACACACACACACACACACACACACACACACACACACACACACACACACACACACACACACACACACACACACACACACCATAACAGATGTTATGTTCTCCCATGCTAAGTGAGTTTATCACGAAAACAAAGTGGGTTCTCTCCCTGTTGATCACTCTTAAAATTCTGCTAGTTGTGTTTCCGAAAATAATTTCCATAGAAAAGACTGCATCTGCACACAGTTTATTGAGTCTCCACATCAGCTGAGTGGGAAAGTGAAAAGTCTGTTAGTTTTGCAGTGGTGGCATAAAAGATAGCACTTAGATTTAGTCCATTGAGTTTCTCCGAACCAGCTTAATAGAAAATGGAAAAGCCTGTGCTTGTGCTCTGGAGTGCATTTGTGCAACTGATACTTAAAACAAAGTCAGCTGATTTGAAGTCTATGCTTACTCTCTTAATCTCACTTCTAGAGTCGAGTGGCTGAGATTGGAGATTGATATAAGACAGAGAAGAAACTTTTTTTGTTTTTTTTTATTTAGTATACATGGGGCTATGGCATAAATGAGGGCAAACAGTTTCACAGGTATTGCAAGTGCCCCCATATGCACACTTGTAGTGCTGCCACTGAGTGTTCTCCCACTGAAAATACTGGCACATTTTGGAAAGAGAACCTCTGATAGGGAGATTCAGATAACTTGCTCTATCCTGAGTCTGAATCAGAAATATGAGAAGAAAAACCTGCATCTCTCCCATCATATTCCTTCCAGATTCAGTTTCTTGAATCTCTTCAGGAAAAGAGGAATCCCTTTTTACTGTTACCAGAAGTCATCTGATAAGAAGGGTCAACAGCCTGTGCAAGATCCTGAGTCAGACTTAATAAACTACTGTCCAGTGAAAATGATGCAGGAGAAGATATGTCTTAGCTTTCTGTTTTTTTTTTTTTTTTTCAGGGGAATTAGGACAAACAGTGTTAGTGATGACAGCAACAGCTTCTACAGGGATGAGCACAACATTCTGGCTAAGCAGGGGCACTTTCCTTGCCCCTTGTGTCAACACTGACAAAAGTAGCACACCTTGCCCACCACAGAGAACATGGCTTACCCCTGGTCCATAGTGGCTGTAGGAGCAACACCATGGAAAAAGATGAGTAGTCTGAGGAACCAACTTTGGCCACAGCAGAGTAAGTTACCTAAGGCTTATGAAAATTGCTAGTCTGCCATGGCAGCAAGGGCTGTTTAACTAACTTTTTCTTTTTTGGCTAGAAGAAGGACTAACCATGGAACTGATAGTTTGTTCCACTATAGTGGTTCTTTTCTAAGGAAACTAAGCAGTGCAAACCAGTGAAATTTTAATAGTAGTATAAAGATAGTTTTCCCAATAAAAACACAATATAAAACACTGTAGTACACTTTACAACCCCAGAAATTAAGCGTACTTTCTTAATATAACAAAACAATGGTTGCAGGATACTTAAATCAGCTTTTAAACTGTCAAACACAAAAGTGTGTTCCTGTTTAAACGTACAGCAAAGTCACATAACAGATAATAGTCAATAGAAACACATAACCCTAGCTTAAAAAATACTTTCCCCAAAGGGAACTTATCTGTCTAGCAGTGGAACAGTACATGCCAACCATCAATCCTTAAAATCCTGCAGAGGAGCGCTCTCTCCGGTGGCAGGAAAGCTCTGAAGTACTTGGTACTCAAACCTGCCTTTTTAGTCAGCTTATCTCAAGCTGGCAAACAGTTTTAGTACATTGAAAGTGCCCTGAAACTTTTGTGGCAGTCATCAAGATGAAGAACATCAATTATATACAAATAAGCTACACTCGTATTTGTCTCAAATATAGACTAAAAAAAGTTTGGATAACAAAATTCATCTCACCTGGATCAAGCCTTTCGCTTTCAATAGGGAACAAATTGAAACTCAATGGTCAAACTTGCCCAGTTGCAGAAATTTAAATCCTTTGCTTGTTGAGAGAAGCTATAGTAAAAGTTTGTCAAAGCTGCAACAGTTAGCATGTAGTTTGTAGTGTACAGATTTAAACTGCTGAAATCAAAGTATGCATATTGTTTAAGAATAAACTCAATACATTGAAGCTGATTAGTCCTTTCATGAAGACCCATGAGATGACCTCCAAGCTATGGTGATATACTTGAAGACAGCAGAGAAGAAAATACGAAGTAAGGGCTGCTGATGCAAAATACGAAGTAAGGGCTGCTGATGCAAAATACGAAGTAAGAGCTGCTTATGCAAAATACGAAGTAAGGGCTGCTGATGCAAAATACGAAGTAAGGGCTGCTGATGCAAAATACGAAGTAAGGGCTGCTGAAGCAAAATACGAAGTAAGGGCTGCTGATGCAAAATACAAAGTAAGGGCTGCTGAAGCAAAATATGAAGTAAGGGCTGCTGATGCAAAATACAAAGTAAGGGCTGCTGAAGCAAAATACGAAGTAAGGGCTGCTGATGCTTGGGAACACAAGCCATGATAGATGCATTAAAAGAGTCTAACTGTTTGGTCAAAATCAAAGTTTCTGTCTAGAGATTTTGCAAACTATTTTAAATTTGCATCCCAAAATAACTTGCTGAGCTACAGTAATAAAGTATGTTTTATCTAGCCAGATCATCACTATCACATGGAACTGGAACATGGGTCTAGTGTTCAAAAGACTTTGGGCAAAAATTTCTAGGAAATATTCTCTGGTATGGTACTTAGGAACTATTGTGGGAATCCTTATATTTTATTTATTTATTTTTATATAAAACACTGCTTTATTTAAATAAAACATACAAATACAGTACATGTTCATGGTACACCATCCTCACCTTGAAGGCTGGCCCATATTCATAGGTTCATAGGTATATACTAAGCTAACTACTGCCTGGACCTTTATTAACTTGGCCGTGCAACCCACTCCAATTGTGTCCCTATGTATCATGGGCATTTATTAGAAGGGTTTATGTTAAGACGTTTCTAAAGGTTATATGTGTGTGTGTCAGGGGTATGTAAGTTTGGGCATAGTTACCTATCTGCCTCTATCTATCAGAGACATGGGAGCTAGACTCAGAGTGAATTTCCAATTTCCCATCTACTGGTAAATGTTGCACTTAAATAGTGTTAGGGACAGACTGATTCACAAAGATATAGAGCCTGTTCCAGAGCATGAGGTCCTCTGAGACCCATACATGTCTCAGCAACATTTCCTATTTATGTCACAAGCAAAATTTAAATCCTTAGATCTAGTGTTTCTGATGGTGTATTTTTGGCAGATGTGCAAAATGTCCGCCAGAGCTGGTTATGAGGATGCCTTGTATGCCAGGCATAGCTAGCCTCTTAGTAACCTGTAGGACACTGATTATAGAGATATGGCTTTAAATCAATCTGTATAGGACAATGTGTTTATACCCTGGATTGTCCTGGTAAGGAAGATGTGTTGGCGTGCCAACTGCTGCATATGTCTGGTTAGGGACATGCATGCTAAAGGGTCATTATATTCAATGATGGGTCTAATAAGGACCAAATAAAATGGTACTATGAATTCTTTGGACTTGTATGTCATGCCCTTAAATATAAGCTAGGATACATAGAATGATTTTCTTTCTACTTTGTCCACATGTTGGTCAAAGGTCAGATTACTGTCATATATTTCCAGATCTGTGACTACTGGTTCATCACTTTTGGTTGACTTTTCAATGGAGTAATTATCCTGAGTGGCCATTTTCTTTAAAGACACTATTCAACATTCTACTAACTAATTCAACAAATGTAAAATAAAAATAAAAAATAAATAAATAAATAGTGAATTTCTTGGCACCAGTCATTTGTCAGCATTAGACTGCCTTGTAAGATGTTACTTTATTTACCTCAATATCTCCCATTAAACAGGGTATTTATGCATTAGGCTCAACCCAAAACAAAGGGGTACAATGCCATTCAGTTCTTTCAACAATCATCATTCCAGATCTGTTAGGATGTACCTGCTCTTGTTCTAGTCTCTTCTAGCCTCATTCATCCTGTTCTACCTCCATTGTCTTCTTTTTCTAATACTACCTTTCAGCATCCTCTTTATGTTCATTTGCAGTTTTCTCATACCCATTCCCAAGTCTTTGCCTTATGCAACCTGCAAGGATTATATTTCACAGTTTCGTTTTCCTCCTGCATTATTCTTTCCATGATACTTCATACCTCCTCCATCCTTGCTTCATTTTCTGTCTTCCACCCCATCATTACCCCCTTCTTTGCCAAAACTGACTAAGTTTACAGATGATTTCATGCTAAGACTTGTTCTTCAATACCCAAATGACTTAGACATCCTGCAGGAAGATTCGTCTCAAAGAAATAACTGGTGCCAAAATCATGCACTGAAACTAAATGCTAAAAATACATTACTGTAGTCTTTGGGAATTCATCTACCCCAGAGAACTACCATGATGACAACACTCCCCTAAGAGTTGACACAGTTGTTCAGGATTTGGGAACTTGTGTGGACAGTGACCTAACTTTTGACCAACATGTGTCGATTGTAAGAAAGCCCTTCTTTATTACACAGCTTATAAACAAAGGGATTGTGTCTAGATCTAGTGATGTCATTGTCTCCATTTACTCTGCCCTCATTAGGTCACTTATTGAATATGATGCCCTCTATGGCATGTATCCATTCAGACACATGCAACAACTGGAACACCCTCATAGATACCTTACTAAAAGAATACAATGCCTAAGCAACATATCCTACATGGATCATCTCACGCCCTGTCACTATACTCGGTATCCTACAGACTGCTAAGAGGTGAACAGTGTCCGGTATATAAGGCATCCTCATAGCCGTTACTGATGGATTTACTGCACATCATTAAGTCAAATGGCATAAGAAATACTCGGTCTAGGAGTCTAAACCTCTTCTGCAACATTAACAGAATGGTTTGGAGGGGCAATGTATCTCTTAGAAGATACTTCTGCTGTGGAACAGGATCCCCATGCAAATAAAACAAAGTTCATCTCTGTCCATATTTAAGTGCAACTTAGATCTATGTATGGGAAACTGAACATTTACCCCTAGACTGCCCTTTATACTACTAATTGATTAAGACAGCTCCTAAAAGCTTTATACCACGCATGTGCCCCTTCAAATTATCTATGGTATGATCTCAGTTATTCTCATTATGGATAATATGTAATTATCGACCAGTAGATCTGTAAGGCCAGTCTATAACCAAATAGGATAGGTTATTTTGAGCACATAAAAGGAAATTGTCAAGGCTTAAATTGGCTCACAAGGGCAGCTAGCCTAGTACTTACCTATAAACCTATGTATCTATAATTAATATCAATGTTATGTGTCTTTTTATGTGTCTGAAATTATAGATCTTTTACCCAATTCAAATAAACCTTCTTTAGCTGG
This sequence comes from Protopterus annectens, assembly GCF_019279795.1. Lineage (NCBI taxonomy): Eukaryota > Metazoa > Chordata > Ceratodontiformes > Protopteridae > Protopterus > Protopterus annectens. Next base: position 557,357,228 of record NC_056737.1, on the reverse strand, counting down.
ATAACCTAAGCAGAACTCAGGATCCTCCATGTTAGTGTCTGAGTTCTCTCAAAAATTTTCTGGTTCATCCCACTCCTACAAAATCTGCTTCATATTTCCTACTAGGGCTCCTTGACTTCTCCAGCACACAGTACTCAACCCTGTGAACATTTTATTCAAATTATGTGGTATATAGAACTATTTTTGCAGGCACTTAACTTTCACAATTATGTTGCCAACACTGATGACCTATATATCCTGTCCACTTTTCTTTCATGATCTTCCTGCCTTCCTCCTTCCAACATTTGATTGTTAGTCTTCAGTATTGCTCTGTGTAACCTACTTATCAGCGTTCTACATTCTGCTTCCTCATTCATTGCCTCTATTATTAGTTTAACTAGTTTTGGCTTCTCTAGATTCTTCCTTTTATTTCTGCTTCACATTCCCCTAATATACAATAAATTCCTCTATATTCCAATAATTATCTTCCAGTGGGCTGGTATCTTTCAACTGTGTCACTCCAGTCAATCCTAGTCTGTCCTTTTTCAATTGTTCCCAGAAAAAAAACTTTCTTTCTCCTACCATGCTTTACTATATCCATATTCCTTATGTCTCTTTGTAGACAATTTGCCATAAATCAAATTGCCATTGGAAGTAACCCCCCCCCACTCAAAATCTGGCATAGTACTGTAAATTGATCCCAGATAATATTGTATTTATTCTAGCTCTAGAGCCTGTTACCAGATACTTATCTTTTTTTGCAATGGAAGTGTCACCCCTTGTCTTAATATAGTTTACTTCAATTTTGATTCATAATATTTATTCTGAATCATCATCTTCTATGGTTGTTCCCGTTAGGGGTCACCACAGCAGATCATCTGTTTTCATTTCTTCCTGTCCTCTGCATCTTGATCTGTCACACCAAACACCTGCATGTCCTCTCTCACCACATATATAAACCTTATCTTAGGCCTTCCTCTTTTCCTGTTACCTGGTAGCTTCATCCTTAGCATCTTTTTCCCAATATACTCAGCATCCCTCCTCAGCACATGTCCAAACCAACGTAATCTTGCCTCTCTGGCTTTGTCTCCAAACATTCCAACCTGGGTTGACCCTTTAATATACTTATTCCTAATCCTGTTCACCCTCGTCACACCCAGTGCAAATCTTAACATCTTTAATTCTGCCACATCCAGCTCAAACTCCTGCCTTTTTGTCATTGCCACTGTCTCCAACCCATATAACATAGCTGGTCTCACTACCGTCTTGTAGACCTTCCCTTTCACTCTTACAGGTACTCGTCTGTCACAAATCACTCCTGACACTCTTCTCCACCCACTCCATCCTGCCTGTACTCTCTTCTTCACCTTTCTCCCACACTCACTGTTACTCTGAAGTATTTATCCCATGTATTTAATCTCATCCACCTTCGCCACCTCTACTCCTTGCATTCTCACCATTCCTCTATCCTCCCTCTCATTCACACACATATATTCTGTCCTAGTCCTGCTGGCCTTCATTCCTCTACTCTCTAGAGCATATATCCATCCCTCCAGGGTTTCTTCCACCTGTTCCTTACTCTCACTACAGATGACAATGTCATCTGCAAACATCACAGTCCACGGGGACTCCTGTCTGATCTCGTCTGTCAACCTGTGCATCACCATTGCAAATAAAAAAGGGCTCAGAGCTGATCCTTCATGAATGAGAGAGAAAGCTAGCCTGCATTGCAAAATGTTAGCTAATTATTAACTGATTCATTATCAATACTGCTGTCTTAGTAGGGTTCTCTAACTCTTTCTTTATATATTTATCAAATATAATAAAATATAATCAATTTTTATCCCTTTATAGCTTGTGCTCTTGTCTGCCTGTATGTCAAGGTTAACTGCTCCACTATGTCAACATGTTATTGAAAAATAAAGCCTAGTAGGAAACGCAATCATCTTATTCACTCTTGTAAAGTCCGAATGAATTAGGTTTGATATTGCCTAATCCCTTATTGTGCTAATACAACTGAAGCAGAATAATAAAGTAGCTTGGAACTGGCATACTAACTTAAACAGTAATAAAAGTAATGTTGTATCTTTTGGGGAATAAACTCTTGGGTAGGCTTGTAAGGTTCCCAGGGCCATTAGCCTAGTAACCACTTATGATCTTATGTAGTGAATATTTCAAAATGTATTCAGTTACAACCAAAATATGTTTTCAAATGATAATAAATTCAAATTCTGTTGAGATAGATTATCAAATTATCAATAAAAAGTTTAAACTATCCCTATCAGTTTAAAAAAAAAACACATTAAATGTTTTGTTATTCATAAAACAAAATGCTTGTGCAAAGTATTCCTGTCAACTACTATCAATATTTGCTTTTTCACCTTCTAGTTTGTCCCATTCATCTACAGTTCCATATCTATCTATTTTATCTATACATATGAGTGTGTGTATATGTGTGTGTGTGTGTGTGTGTGTGTGTGTGTGTGTGTGTGTGTGTGTGTGTGTGTGTATATATATATATATAAATATATATATATATATATATATATATATATATATATATATATATATATATATATATACATATACACAAACATATTTGCATGTGCATGTGTGTGATTGCACAGATATATATATATATATATATATATATATATATATATATATATATATATATATATATATATATATATATATATATATATACACATACACATGCATGAGCACACACACACACACACAGATATATATACATATGCATGTGTGTGTGCGTGTGTGTGTGTGTGTGTGTGTGTGTGTGTGTGTGTGTGTGTGTGTGTGTGTGAGTGTGTGTGTGCCTGCATATGTGTTATAAATATATATTTTGCCCCAGCTGCATCACTTTACTAAATAGTAGTAATGTTAACCCGAACCCAAACCCTAACCCTGTTCTTAACCCTGTACCTTAAGTACTTTCCAAAACCTTTTCTGCAACTCTTCCCCTACACAAGTCAGGCCCAGGCACTGAAACATGCACCAACAAACATGTAAAATACAAAAGCTATCAGCTTGTTTAACCCTTACTCTAATCCTAACCTACCAACTCCAAAAAAAAAACCACATTTGCCTGCATTCTGAATTATCTGTATTTTAAAACTGCAGTTCATGCAGTCTGCAATTCAGACTGTCAGTATTTTGAACTGTAACTCTGTGTGTGTGTGTGTGTGTGTGTGTGTGTGTGTGTGTGTGTGTGTGTGTGTATTTTTATATATATATATATATATATATATATATATATATATATATATGGTTACACTTTGGAATCTCAAAATACTTAGGTGTGTTTGTGTTTGTGTGGTGTAGTATTTCATGGTTTTCACTTTCGCAATTGTGGTGTTCTGGGTTTGTAAGGTTTTGGCTTTATAGTCTCGAGATACTGAAATTCAAAATTTCAGTATTTCGAGATGATAAAGTTAATCCATATATACATAAATACATATACATAGATATGTGAATGTTCTAAATCGGTGTGAGTGTGTTTATATATATATATATATATATATATATATATATATATATATATATATATATATATATATATATATATATATATATATATAAAAATCTAGTTTCCTGAGAAGTGGACTTCTGTGCTTTGCACCAATTAACTGCTGGAACAGAGATCACATCTCCTGCAGCCCTGAAGAGGTAAGTATTAAATCGGTTTAAATTACTTCACCATCATTAACCTCATTTCCCATTTTCCTACATAAGGAAGTTTCATGCCAACTGTTGCATCTCTCTCAGTTCAATGACAGTCTTCTACCTTTTTCAGGAAATATGCTTGACTCACATAATCTATCCACCTCTTTGCTGGATGCCCTTGTTTCCTGTTCCCATCTTCCTATATCTCCCAAATCTTCCTTACCAGATTGGTTTCTGCTTTCCTGCACACATGCCTGCACCACTGTAATGCGTTATCTTTGACCTTCTCTGCAATTGGAACTACTTTGGATTCTGCACTGCTGTCCTCATTTCTTCATCTGCCACACACTGTGAATCCTACCACCGATCCCAGACACCTTAACTCCATCACCTCTAGCTTCATTAATTGCTCTGCCTTCACTGGCCATGTTTCTGTATTATAATAGTGGTCACACCACTGTTTTGTACACCTTACTTTTCAGCTAATTTGGCATTCTTCTGTCACACTACACTCATGATACTCTGTGCCATTTGGCTACAGCCCCTTTGATTCTTGACTTGTTCCTCTCATTCAGACTTCCCTTCTCTGCAGCTCTCCCTCCCAGATACTTGAAGCTTTAAACTCTCCTACTTTTCCCCTTCTATCGCATTCTTCGGCTTCTTCTGATTACTCCATTTGCTGACATAAGAGCTGTCTTATCTGTACTGCTTCATCTGGTGAGCCTTTAGTTTTGCATTCCATTGTGCTGTCATTTTCTGAGACTTGAAATATAAAAAAAGTATTTAAAAATTCAAGATGCATCTTTTTAGCATGCCCATAGCTCTCAGCCAATTAGGGACAAATCTTAATCGAATCAGGGTCAAATCCAGAAATAATCAAGGGCGAACAGGGACACTTAAAATATTAGCACTATTAGCTTAAGACATCAACAGAATAAGAGGATGTAAATTAATACACATTTTGTCAACTACAAGAAGTCTAAAACTCTAATTACTATCATTATTTGTTAAGTGCAATTCACGATCTTTTCTCCTACAGTCACCAGTTTTAAGAAGGATTAAGCGGGACAGACCTAAAATTTGAATCAAAGTTAGGGACAGCTGAGAAGTATGAGCATATCCTAAATGCATTTTCTAACCTGGTTTGCCATCCATGTTATTTTTTTTTACAAGAAAATGTCAAAATATTTCAGACCCACAACACAATATTAACAGGTACCACCAAAAGACCATTAGAATGGGACAGACTGGTAGACTAATAAATCATGTTTCTCAAAAGTGTGAGTACATGGTATGAGATGTAATACAGTTCCAGAATATAATGGCACCAAGATTGCAATACATCAGAAGTAAGCAATCATATATATTAGAAAAGTGATGCTGGTATGACTTGAAAGAGGGAACACTCCAATATTCTTGCAAACTTCTGGAGAAACCAGCCTAGCAATCTTCAGTGTTATGCAGAAAGCAACACTTTAAGGGAAGAACGGTAGTATTTAATGTGGCCTTTACAATAGAGACCACATACAAAATCTGTGAAAGTTTTAATAAGAACTGTTAATCAGAGATACAGATACCACACATTATATACAGACGGCACAGTAATGGCCCTATCACACCATCACATTTTGCTTTATACCCAATTTAAAGAGAGATATGAAAAATGAGTATTATATACACATACATTCATGGGCACTTACTAGGCTATTGTTCTATGAGGATCTTTACAAATGTAGCCATGCATTTCCAAGAAGTTTTTAGCAATTCTGTTTTAATAACAAGGTATGAGCAGAACATTTACATGTTGCATCTATTCATGAGGGACTAAGGGGCAAAGATGTTTAACCTGGGGTGAATTAACATTTCCCCATCCCTTCATCCAGATTACATTTTAATAGTGTGGAGAAGCACCTTGCTTTATGTTAAGAGGAAGATGATTCAAACGAAGGTGTGCTCTCTGTGATATATATCTGTCAGTCCAGCATGTCATATTTATATTGCAAATAAAATTCAGATTTCTTGAACAGGTGTTTGTGCCCTCATTGGACTTGCAAATGTACTGTAGGTCTGACCAGACAGAGTTTGTTAAGGCTTTGTTCATGAGACAAAGATATCCCTCAGTAATCTATATGACACTGAGAAGAGTTCAGGGATTTAAGACTGTCTGCATAGTTTTTACGATTTAGGCCTTTGATTTTCTTAGTAAGAAAACTTTGTAGTCATTTGAGTTAGGTCTAATGTTCAGAGAAGTACATATTGAATAGGGCATTGTACTCAGTGATTAGCCCAGTGAGTGAGAAATACAGAGGAATAGTCACATCACTGGACCTGAATGCCATACCCTTAGTAATAAGCTGTGCAGTTACAAAGCACTATCTTACAATAGTGGATACATAGTGATTGAAAGACAGATCATAGTCTTTGTAGGTTCCTAGGCTAATAACTGCAGGATCAGTTTTCAGGAGTGCATTGTAAATGTAATAGTTACAAGGAATATCCTGCTTGCTGAAGGATACTTTTATACATTTCCTGGAATCTGATTTTAGTGCATAGTTTTAACACAGGTTATTGGTTTGAAAAAGGTCCCCTTGGAGGATCTTGGGATTGTCTGGAAAGTTTACAGTTATTACAGTTATCTGCAGTCATATTCAGCCATAAACCCTAACAGTAGCTTTGACCTCCAAGAAGTAAATATGAAAGAGGAGTGCTTCAAGGACTGAACCCTAGGGTACACCACTACTGACAAGTATTTTGGAGGACATTGAGCTATGAACTCTAATTGCCAGGTTTTGATTTATAAGCCAATTTGATTTTCAGTGAGATAAATGGGAATTAACATTTAACTAGGATAGTGTTTGACACCTGATTGTGGGATAGTGTCAGGCTGGGATAGTTTATGACACCTGAGTGTGGGATAGTGTCAGGCTGGGATAGTTTATGACACCTGGGTGTGCGATAGTGTCAGACATCTTTGTGAGTGTATACTTACAGCCCTCAATTATTGTTTCATTATGCTTCTCAAAGACGTCAGCCAGCTTAGGTAAACAGGATCCTGACTCTCTTCTTTCGAGTGTTTGTTGGTTACCTGTGTCCTTATTTACTAATGCCATAATGATTCTTTCCATAACTTTACAGATGAGGCTGGTCAGACGTATGGATCTATAATTTTTCGGGTCCATTAATACCCCATCTTACATCAGTGTAGAGTCATCTGCATATTATATAAGCATATCATGCTTGACAGCAGTCTAAAGGTGATTTATAAATATATATTAATCAATATAGGTCTGTGTATGGATTCTTTGGGGAATGCTTACAGTAATGGATAGACAAGAAGAATATATTCTTACTGCCTTTTGATTGCTTAGTAAGTTTGGTCTGTTAAGTAGCTATTAAACCAGGATAGATATGATGAGGGGGGACTGGCCTAGATGGGAAAGTTTTTACAATAGATGAAGGTGTCAGAAAGTATCAAAAGTTTTTGACAGGTAAGAGATAGGGAGGATACCATGTTGCAAGTGTTTTTCTTTTTGTTAATGGTGTCAGCAAAATGAAGTAGGGCAGTGTGGTGTTATGACTCAGGCAAAAGCCATGTTGCTTTGCACAGAGAAGATTGTTTTGCCATAACTGGGAGTGGATGCATTTTTTTAAGATTTTGGATAGTGGGGATATCATTGCTGTTGGTCTAAAGTATCCATCCTTATGAAGAGGAAGTCATATAAGTTTTTTTCCATTTGGAAGGAACATAGGATTCCTAGAGTGATCTGTTTATTAGAGATGATATGGGATTAAATAGAGCTTTGACCATTATTTTCAGGACTTCTGGTGGGAGATTGTCTGTGGAGGTGCTAGTTATTTGTAGTTATAAAATATATTTTTTTATAGTTGGATTAGGGACGGCCATAAGTGAAAAGGAGGTTTTCAAAGGTTTGTGAAAGGGGAAGAGAGTTGATGGCTGAGCTGTCTTTTATAACTGTGGCTACAGTTTGTAGGAAGTAGTTATTAAAGTTATTTGCAATAGTTGCAGAAGTATCTGCTGGAGAGGGATTTGGCTGTGGACTATGGCCTAGGTTCTGTAAGTTATGGGCAGATGACCAGAATTGCTTGGGATTGTGATGGTGTATCTATTGTAAATTATAGTACTGCATTTTTTTTTGTCATGCTTTATACTGTATTGAGCCTTATTTCTAAACTGTCTGAGTAGTATTATCTTGGGATTTGTTGGTGTGCCATGATTTCCAGGTCTTGTCTCTATGCACCATTAGTTGCCTATTATTTTTAGGTAGCCATGGTTTTTAGATTAAACTTAACCTTTTTTTCTCCTTATGGGAGCATGTTTATTTAGAATATTAGCAAATGTTGTGCTAAATTTAATGGTGACTTCATCCAAAGGAAGATATTTCCGTTTGTTCCTGTAGTATTCTTTAAGTGTGAAGATGAATGTGTTTACATTGAATTTTGATAAGTTATACACATTGTTGAACAGGCGCTGTTTTGCTGTGTTGCCTATGACCCTATTTGCAAAGCTAGGTAAACTAATATGAAAACAATTTTATGAGAACTTAAACTATATGGAAAGTCTGTGGACAGTGTTAACTAGGGTATTGTTTCCTTTTGCCAGCAACCCCCCCCAGATACACACACATACACACACATACACTGGTTTAAAATGGTATGTTTTGAACAATAGATTTCTTTATGACTGCCACAATAATGTTCCATTGTGAATTATATTTGTGCATTACCAGATTTCTGACTAAGTCTATGTATGTTTTTTTACATGTCAGTGAAATGATTATTTTGCAATGTATTTTAAGCACTTTGCACCTTTATGCATTTTGAACATTTGTCATGTGATTTTTCCCAGTATTTAAGAGTTAGCCAACATGGCAGCTCTTGATAAATGGAAGAAGATGGGTTAAACTCAGAAAAAAAAAATAGTGTTTTATTTATTTATTTATTTTGCCTGTCTACCTGCAGCATATTTTGGATTTTCATGCTCTACCGTGCATTCTGTTTGGATTGGAAGAAGACCATGTCATCAGCGAAAAGCAAAAGATGAAGGCTGAGTATGTCAAATGGGAGTTTGTTAATATAAATGGTAAAAAGGAGAAGCAGCAGAATCAATCCTTGGGGTTGCCTTTCAATAGAGGATTTAATGGTGAAGTTGAAGAGTTTAACTGTACTGAGATGTGCGGGTTAGACAGTTTTTCAGCTAGTGCAGAGTGTCTTGGCTAATGCCTGTTTCAGAGATATGGTCGAGGAATAATGTGTGATCAACAAGATCAAAGCCTCTACTGAAGTTGATAAAATGGCCCCTGTAAAAAGGCCTTTGCCTATTCCAAGAAGGCTGTTTCCAGTGAGTGTCCAGAGTGCTGTGGATGTATCGGTATCAAACCAAAAGCCATGCTGCTATTGAAAAAAGAATTATTGGGTAATGCATTGAGTGACTTGCAAGTAAACTAAAGTAATTTTACCTAAATTTTCTCTAGGGTAAGGAGCATAGAATTGGGCCAGAAGTCTGGAACAGTGGAGGAATAGTTTTTTTTTTTTTTTTTGGGGGGGGGGGGCAAAAGCTTTGCAATACATTTTCCAGATATTAGGCATAAGTAATATTTAATGTAAAATACAAGCTATAGTTGTGCTTCAGTGGGGATATATTGCATTTATTGGAGTGATAAATTCCCCTGCATAAAATCACCCTTCACAAACCATCGATACAAGTTGCACGTGTCAGATGTAGGAGCCACATATACTATCTAGGTGACCTAGTCTCACCAGATGTAGTCTTTATTTCAATGTTGGTGTGGCTTATTCCTCACAGCAGACATGTAGCTTGTTATACTTGTACCCAGTGTCATCCCCTGAGCTGGCACCTGGGTCAGCTTTAAGTTGAGCAGCAAAAAAAAATAAATAAATAAAAGCTCTTCTTCTCATACTTATGGAGTGCAAAAAAATAAAAAAAAAACGGTACTTACATATTATCGCAATCAGATTTTCCAATACGCTATATGTTTTTGACTTTTACTTAAATAGCAAAAATGAACTATATTAGGAAAGGATGAACTGTTATAAAGTGTGCTGGGATATTGATGGTGCTTTTTTAAACAATTAACACGTACAATTTTAGGATTTGCGGGTAGCATGCTGTAAAGACATGGAGCATTGAATTCAGCGATAATAGTGGTTGCATGTGTACATATATTTGGCCTGAAAGGACTGTGGGACTTACTGTGTGATGTTAGGTGCTTTTCTGAGATTATTTTTCAACTTTACTTTGCTATTGTTGGACTTAATACTTAAAATAAGAAATGGGACACAAGTCGGAAGGATTATTCTTCAAGTTTACCTTATTTTAACTGAATGTTTTGGTTAAAAAGAAACTGGACACATGCAAAGTAATTTAGGTAAAGTATTTAATGGTTACACTTTTTCAAATAGTATAGAGTAAATGGGACACATGCAATTTAATGTAGGTAAAGTATTTAATGCTTAAACTGTTACAAACAATATAATGAAAGGTTGTTAGGAAAAATAAAACATACCTTACTAAACTTTGTTATAATAAAACAGTACTGCTTGCTTCTATTTTTAGTGCAATGTCTGTTTTAATTGCATTGGTTTTAGTTGGTGGTGTTACAGCTCTAGAGATATGGATTGTCTAGTTGGTTGAACACTTATTTTTCTCAGTGGTTTGAATGGTAAACATTCCTAAAGTTTAAAAACATTACAGAAAACATAAGAACAGCATTTCCAGCGAAGTAAATACCTCTCGGCTTGCAATTAATAAAACAACAATAGTTCCAAATAAGACAGCTGAGAGGTAACCAAGGCATAGCAGAGATTCCAGCATAAAATATCCACAAAGCAGTCAAATACGTTAGTTTTCTGATATTTATTTGTATACAAAGAGGTAAGCGCTTTCATGTAAGCTTCATCAGACCGTTAACATTTAAAAATCCTTGTTCAACCCTTATATATACATCACATGTCTACTCTTATTAATCAATCCTGTTTTAAAAGTGATATTCAACTCCAGTTACGTAAGTGAAATCTACTTAATGCAACAGAAGAATAAAAACAGAGATAAAATCTTGTTAAACTTATAACTTTTGTGACATTTTATACAATTCATGTAGTCAGATCTTATAACTAACAAGATAGTATTGCTACTACTTACTTAAAATATTGCGGGTACATTCTATCTGTATAGACTTACAAGTACATTCAGTTTGCATATATAGTATATATATATATATATATATATATATATATATATATATATATATATATGTATATATAGAGGCATTGGACCGTGAATCTAATTTATTTATTATTTTTAAAAAATGGTGAGATGAATAAGGCCACTTTTAAGTATGCATTCTGCTAGCACTTCACTGTGACCAAATACATCGGCGATTTTGCAGTAATGCATTTGTAATAAGCTATAATTGAACTATTGCTGGATATTTAGAAACCAATGTGCACCTGATTAAATATGGTTTACAAGCAATGAATACATGGGAACTTTGATAGTGGATTTACCCAATGAGAGGTATTTATTGTAATTTGTGGATCAAAGTATAACATATAGTATAGTTTATTTTAATTTATTCTGTGTTAAAAGCACTGGCCGAGGGCATGACATTATCTGCCCCTTTTATGATTATAATGTCTTGAATAAATGTGATATTAGTTTATGACAACTGCTTCGAAAACAGTTGCTAAAAGTTGGTCATATTTAGGGAGTTAAAGGATAGATTAATAGTAGAACTTATAACTGAATTAAGATTTGTATTAATTTTATATAGTATATATGCATACTGAATATACTTGTAAGTCTATACAAATAGAATGTACCCGCAATATTTTAAGTAGTAGCAATACTATCTTGTTAGTTATAAGATCTGACTACATGAATTGTGTAAAATGTCACAAAAAGTTACAAGTTTAACAAGATTGTATCTCTGTTTTTATTCTTCTGTTGCATTAAGTAGATTTCACTTACGTAATTAGAGTTGAATATCACTTGAAAAACAGGATTGATTAATAAGATTAGACATGTGATTTATATATAAGGGTTGAACAAGGATTTTTAAATGTTAACAGTCTGATGAAGCTTACGTGAAAGCGCTTACCTCTTTGTATACAAATAAATATCAGAAAACAAACGTATTTGACTACTTTGTGGATATTTTATGCTGGAATCGCTGCTACGCCTTGGTTATCTCTCAGCTGTCTTATTTGGAACTATTGTTGTTTTATTAATTACAGAAAACATGTTATTAAACTTTAGAAAAGTTTATTACTATTTCTTACCGTAAACAGAAGCAACCAGCATTACCATGAAAATCTGGTTGCGATAATACACAAGTACCAAAAAAACTTTAAAACTGTTGAAAACTGTTTTCTACATTTGTAGCATGCAGCTGCTATAGTTTATACCACACACTTCAGTTCTGACCACAAATTCAATGCCAGCATTTATTGTGGCATCGCACTGAAGACTAATCAGGAACTGCTAATTGTATCCATAG
>NC_056737.1:557305028-557335028 GCF_019279795.1 Protopterus annectens | reverse complement strand
CCCTATCAGTGGCAAAGATGATTTTGTTTATGCATATGCTTGTAAGTACATGAGTTATTAGTTTTTTCTGTTTGTTTAGTAAGTTTTTGCTTAACAAATTGTTAAGTTTGAGACTTGGTGTCTTGTGTCATTTCTAATTCTGTATTAACCTCAGACTTTAAAGTAACAGACTAGTTCATTTTGGTGCAGTGAGCGGGATCTGAAGTTTGCAGTGGAAATGTCACAACAACAACCAATGTTTTTTCCTTTAAAACATATAGGCATAGGCAAGAAGGATGTTGTGTTAGGTACCCCAAATAAGGTGAGCATTAGTACTATGATGCCAGCATTGTTTGGGAAATGGGATCCACTTGCTAAGGTATTAAGTCACGTTTCACCCCCTCCTTCCCCAAAACTTTTGCAAGAAAGACCTAAGGAAGACCCTGATAGTCCAGCTAGGGCTTTACTGGAGCTAAAATTAGATGATAAGGGGAAAAAGGTGAAAGAAGGGATGGGAGCAGGCAGGTGACTGTTCTTTGAAGCAATTCAGGAATTAGATAAAGACATAGAAAAACTAAAAGAAAAAGTCCTAGAGTTAAAAGAACAATGTAAAGAACACACACATACACACAGATTGGATAGAGATGACATGGAGAAGGCAAATATGGCACTTGTTAAAGTAGGAGAGGAAGCTGAACACTGGAAATATAATTCAGTGACTCTAGCTACTCAAATAATTTAACAGCATAGACAATGAAATGGGAAAAAAATTCTGTTGTCTGCCCTCAAGGCCTCGGGTTCGTGCTTTGCTGTGTAAGGCAGAGTTTGACCCCGAGAAGTGGCAAGGTGATCTCCCCTCAACTGATGAGGGTGACAGTGATTTTGAAATAGTAAATTCCCCATCAGTGGAGGCACATCCAGTTATTGAGAAAAAGGGACAGTGGACTGGGGGGGGCGCTACAACAATGGGTTGAGGTGCGAAGTTATAACCAATCCGAGTTATTAAACATAATCCAAATTTATAAGCAAAATCCAGGAGAAAATGTTTTAGCGTGGTTTCTTCGGGTTTGGGACACAGGGGGAGAAGCAGTGTCTCTAAATGCTGAAGAGATGCACCAATGTGCATGCTTGGTGTTTCACCCACATCTAAAGCAAATAGTTGTTGTTGTTGTTGTTGTGTCTTTCGGCTTTTCCCGGTTAGGGGTCGCCACAGTGGAACTCCGGTCCGCTAATGATTGGCAGTAGATTTTTATGTGCTGAGTTGCCAGCTCTGACCACAACCTTCAACGAAGGTACGCCCATTCACGCATGTCTCCACACAGAAGCTCTAGCTGAGAATCGAACAGGACAACGTCTTACTGTGTGGCGACAACGCTACCACAGCACTACCACCGCAGTGTCTAAAGCAAATAGTAAACAATGTAAACCATGATGATCCCCAGGTGAATACACTGGTGGTGTGGTTAGCCTTGGCTTTCTGAGCTACTTGGCCTGATGCTACAGCAGTAGCTGATGAACATAAGCCTTAGAAAACAATAGCAGAGGTAATACAACAGTTAAGAGAAATGGCGATGTTGGCTACCATTTATTCATTGGAATTAAAGAATGGGGCATTATTGCTTCCGAAAGGACCAGATGCACAAATAATGACCAGCAATATAAGAAGTAAATTGATCAAAAATGCACCACAATAGTGGAAAGGGCAGCTGATGGCTGCCCTGGCAGGCTGTGTAGGTCAGCAAATATGGGATGTAATAGCCACTCTAAATCAAATGGCAGAATTAGTGGAAGAAAAAGAACAGAGAAGAGCTAGAAAGGCAAATGCAGAGAAACCAAAAGATAAATCTGGTGAGAAAGTAACGAGAAAGCAAATGTTTCTGGATCTATTAAGGTGAGGGGTAGAAGTTGCAGAAATAGATGGGATAGCTACCAAGGAATTATATAAAAAAAATGGAAACAAAAACAGAAGGAGAAAGGATTAAGCTCTGCAGGCAAAAATGCAAACCCCTACAAAAAGTCCAACCAGAAGTACCACTGAATAGAAGGTAGGGTGGAATCAATTATATCCTGACATCCCTACTAATGAGGAGTTAGCACAGTGGAAAAAGGGAAAATTCAGTGATGAGAGAGATTGTAGAGAAAAGGAATGGAGAACCCTGGTTGAAAAAACGGAGACAAATTGACTAGTAGGGGGGTCCTCAGTTGCTAGGGGTACGGTAAGAGCAATTACATCTGGGGAGCAATGGCCTTACATACCTCTTACCATTTTGTGGAGGGGAGGGCCAAAACATGTAATGGTTCTGGTAGACACAGGATCAAAAATAACCATTTTTGCAGGCAACCCCCGTAAGTTTTGCGGACAATATATAGAGATCGATGGTTATGGGGGCAAAAACACTAGGTACCAAAACCAAGGTTAAGATAGCTTTTGGGGATGGTAGTCCTATTTTCATTTCAGCAGTAATAGCTCCAGTACCTGAAAACATTTTAGGAATAAATGTGTTAAAGGGTAGAACTTTGGAAATCACAGTAGGGCCATTTAGGTTTGGATTGCGGCATTGTTCAGTCAACGCAGTCAAGGCTGTAGTCCGAGGCAATGATAAGTGGAAACCACTTTATATTCCCACACCTAAAACAATAGTAAACATCAAACAGTATTGTATCACAGGTGGGCATACCGAGATCACTGAAACGATCCTAGAACTGCTTTGGGTTGGCATACTTGAACCAACTGTGAGTCCATTCAACAGTCTGGTGTGGACGGTAAACAAATCTGATGGGTCATGGAGGATGACTGTGGAATATCGAGGTCTGAACAAGGCGGCCCAACCTCTAGTGGCAGCTGTTCTAGATATTGTTATGGTCGTGGAAAGATTGTCTTCATCTGCTGGGCCACATCACACAGTTTTAAACTTAGCAAATGCTCTCTTCTCCATTCCAATAGCAGAAGAAAGTAGAGCCCAATTTGTTTTTACTTGGCAGGGGAGGCAATGCATGTTAAGTGTAGCTATCATTCTAAGTCTTTTGGATTAAGCACTTGGGCTTCAGACCAGTTGTTTTACATTAGGAAGGTTTGTGGCCTGCAATGTGGTGGCAGGACAGGTAGCTTACATCCTTCTAAGTTGGGAACTGCTGATTGATGGCTCAGTGTCTGTTATTCTAAAAGTGTATTAGTTCTGGTTTAAGCACTTGGGCTTCAGGCCAGTTATTTTACATTAAGAAGGTTCGTGGTCTGCACTCTTGTGGGAGGAGAGGCTGGACTCTGCCCTTCTGAGCTGGGAATTTCTGGTTAAAGGCTTATAGTGCCTGCATATTTGAACTGTTTCTTACTGAAATTGGTACACATTGTTTGCTGTAGCATAGACTAGATCCAGGCCTGCTGAATCTAGCTTTGTTTGTATGCTTGTTGTGTGTTTGCTTGTTATTTCCCTGAAACGCTAATTCCACCTAAAATGAGGCTTTTCAGCGCTTCTGTGGATCCCTCGTGATATCTGCATTGCTTACTGTACTTATTTCCTTGTTTCACTTGAAAGAAAGTTACTGTTTGTTGTTTTTGCATTTAAGTTACCTGTAACACATTGCATTTAAGTTACCTGGCACTTGCTCAATAAAGCAATTATATGTCAGCACTAAAAAATTAAAAGCACTACACCCTCACAAACTCCCCTTGAGTACCTTGTTCCCCATTGGCCCTTTTTTCAATTATAAAGGAATTCCCAATACTATTCTAGCATGTCCAAAGGTCAGTTGTCAATCTCCTCTCCGGTCCAGCTGGTGAATCTGGGAATCTTGAGGCAATGTTACAACTGCCTCATGTACACAGACAACCCTCTCCTCTTCCCAACAAATTCCAACACATGTGAGAGATGCAACCATATAGCCAAACTGGAGGCTAAGCTCTCTCAACTCAGTACTGGCATAACCAGTCAGGAGGAGAAGGAAACCACACTCACTACAATTCCAGTCTCACATAGACCTACCACGACAGCAAACCACACATAAACACACAAAAACATACTCAGAGGCTCTAAATAAAAATCTGCCTATGCAGCAGAGACCTCCAAAGCAGACACCCAAGCAACCGCTACCCCAAAACAAAACACGTGCAACACATAGCTCACAAAGCCAGTGTGCCAAACAGTCACAGCCCTTAAGGCTAAACAACACACCTGATACACTTGTAATAGGTGACTCTATCATTAGGCACACTGACGTCCTGCTCACCAGGCTGAACAAGGAGAAGGTCATGGTGAGCTGCCTGTCGGGCGCTAGGATTCGCCACATAACACAAGCACTCAGGTCACTACAAGGCAAGTACAAATATGACTCAGTCATTGTCCATGCTGGTGTGAATGACCTGAGATGTACCTCCCTGGACTACATGAAAAGAGACATAGAGGAGCTCTCTGAGCATGTAGCCCAGGCCGGTATGACCCTGACCTTGAGTAGCATCTTACCCTCACCAAGAATGATGCCACAATATGAAGACAAGATGATCAATTTCAACAATGGGCTTAAGTATTGGTGTCATTCAAAGGGGATCCAATGCCTGTCAGCCTGGGATGACATGCTTGACAAGCCACGATACTTCTCTAGGGACGGCTTGCAACTGTCACCCCCGGGCTTTCAGATATAGGCAAAGGCTCTTGCTACCCCCATAGTGCCTTTTTTAGGCAAGGCTCAAAAGACAAACCCACCTCCATAGGTTTCACAAGGGATAAGAAACTAAGAGTAATGCTACTCAACGTCAGAAGTCTAAACCTCAAGATGCACGCATACAAAACTCTCCTTAGCATGGAGAACATCGATATCTGTGCAGTAGCAGAAACCTGGTTCAAGGTTCCCAAGAGCACCCCAGCACTACCAGGTTATACCTCATACCATGCTTTTCAACCCCAAAACTTGGACCGAACCACAAAAGGAGGGGGAGTATCAATATTCGTAAAAGATACCCACACCTCCAGGTGGTGGCACAGCACGAAGCATCAGAGACTATCCATGTGCAACTAACAGTGGATAAAACTGCCTTCCAGTTTATAGCCTGCTACAGACCACCCTCCCAAACCCAGCAACCCCACTTGGCCTTCCTGAGAACACTGGAAAATATGAAGGTCTCTCCAAACACCATTATATTGGGCAACTTCAACTACCCAAACATGGACTGGGAGCATTACTCTAGCTCCAGCACCCTAGCCCAAAGGTTCCTAGAATTTATAAACTCAAATGCTATGGAACAATTTGTTACCACTCCCACAAGAGGGGAAAACATACTGGACCTGATCATCACCAACATGGGGACTCTATGCTCCAGAGCTGAAGCGTATCCCTCACTGGTAAGATCAGACCATAAACTAATCTCACTGGATATTCACATCCCGACCCCAACCCCTGCCCAGAAAACCACAGTGAAAAACTTCTCTAAAGCAAATTTCACACTCCTCAAAACCAAGGTGGAATCCTTCAAAGCCCCCGGGCCTGTGGAAAATACGGCCCAGACCACAGAATCCTTTATAAACGCATTCTATGAACACCTTCAGGAATGCATGGATCATGCAATCCCAAATAAAACCAAGACCCAATCTTCCAAAGGCAGACGTCCTGTCTGGTGGACCCCAGCCATAAACAAACCATACAATAGAAGGCGGAAGCTACTACATGATAGAGCAAAATCCCAAATAGGGAAGGCATCTCTGATCAGTATTAGCAAAAAACTACGGGCACTCATAAAATTGTCTAAGGCCAGCTTCGAGAGAAAAATTGCACAGGACACTAAAGATAATCACAAGGCTTTCTTTAGTTATGTTAGGAACCTCGGTGGGAATTCCCAGATATGCTCAGAATTTGTCCAAAATGACAAAAAATACACCAAACCCACAGACATTGCCAACATCCTAGCTGACAGCACAAACTTCTCCCCCCCTCCCCACCAAAAGGGCAAATATCTATCCCAGCAGAGTGCTGCCCCCCTGACATCTCAGATGCTCAGGTAAGAGCCGCCCTCTCCAAAGCAAAAAACACAGCATCAGTGGGACCAGATGGTGTCTCGGGTTGCATCCTACATGAACTCCAAGAAGAGCTAAACCCAAACTTAAAACTACTGTTCAATCTCAGCCTTACTACAGGATATGTACTCAAAGAGTGGTGTACAGCAACAGTGGTTCCTCTCCACAAAGGTGGTGCCTCAACGGATCTTGGAAACTATTGCCCCATAAGCCTGACTAGCTTGGTCTGCAAAGCTATGGAAAGGATCATCATGGACCTCATAAATAAAGATATTCGGGACCTACAGACACTGGATCCTACCCAGTTTGGCTTTGTTAAGGGCAGATCCTGCCTCTTAAACCTGGTCGATTTCTTTGAAACAGTCAACAAGGCCATTGATGAGGGGAAGGTGGTCCACACAGCCTACCTGGACCTCGCAAAAACCTTCGATACAATACCCCACTCGGGCATTATAGATAAGCTCACCAGCTCAAATATAAACCCCTGTGTCACTAGATGGGTTGCAAACTGGCTCAAGGACAGAACCCACATGGTTAGAATTGCTGGACCCATGTCAGACTCCAAACCAGTTACAAGTGGCGTCCCACAAGGCTCAGTCCTGGGACATCTCTTGCTCGGTATATATTTCTCGGAGGTACAGGCCAACACGGAAGGACTGTGGCTGACCAAGTTCACAGATGACTGTAAACTGGGCACCATAATCGACTCTCCAGCCGACACAAGCATCCTCCAAAAGGGCCTCATAGAAACAGACAACTGGTGCCAGAACCATGGCCTCAAGCTAAATGCCAAAGAGTGTATAGTCATCCCCTTTGGCAAAAACAAAGTGCCCACAAATTACCACATAGGTGGTAATCCATTAAGTACAGAAGAAGTAATTAGGGACCTGGAGACCCAAGTTGATAGCAATCTCTCATTTGACAACCACATGGCCAAAGTGGTTAGAAGAACATTTTATATAGCTCACCTAATCATGAAAGGATTCACATCTAGATCAGGGGAGGTCATCGTGCCTCTTTACTCATCCCTCATCAGGCCCATAATTGAGTACAATGCCCCTTTTGGGATATAACTTACCAGACACATGCGGCAACTGGAAAGACCCAAAAAGTACCTCACCAAGAAGATCAAAGGGCTCAAAAAGATGCCATATGCTGCCCTGTTAAAGAAACTCCAGGTCTACTCAGTGGCATACCTCCTGCTCAGAGGCAATCTGTGCCTGATGTATAAAGCCATGTCCAGCCCGGAACTAATGGACATGCTGCACCACAGAAAATCCAAATCCCATCGAGCTATGCGCTCAAGAGAATTGAACCTCAGCACTAAAATAAATAGGACATGTTGGTGGGACAGATTCATAACCCAGAGGCTCCCTTCACTCTGAAATAAAATCCCAGTCCAGGTTAGGCAGAGTCCCTCATTGACTCTCTTCAAGAGGAATCTTGATGAGTGGATGGGAGATCATAGGTTTACCCCGGGTATCACTTCTGTGTCACTGTTAGACAGAGGCACAGTATACTAACCTTGAAAAAGGGCATAGCAAAATAAATTTAAAATGGGTGGCGAAAGCCAAACACATTCTGGCTAGGCTTATAAATGCCCTAGGGCAGATAGCCTAGTATGAACCTATGAATCTATGAACAGAACCATTACAGAATGTTCCATCCCTAATATCTGGAAAGTTTCACATATTATCCCTCTCCACAAGGGAGGTAACTGAAGTGAACTTTCAAACTTCCTCCCAATAGCCCTACTCTCACCTATAGCACAAATTATGGAGATATGTATTCATCACCAACTTCTTACTCATCTTCTCCAAAATCACATTCTAGTAGACTGCCAACATGGTTTTAGACCATATCATAGCACCACCACAGCTCTCCTATCCTTTACAGACATGTATAAATAAAAATCGAAATAACAATCTCCTCTCCTCTGTCATGTTTACTGACCTCTCCAAAGCATTTGACATGGTGAATCATGAACTATTGATAGACACACAAATTTCTCTCATTAGACAGTCAAATGGTTTCAATCTTACCTTGAAAACAGACAGCAAGCAGTCCTCTGAGACAACAACTGTCCTCTCTGTTCCCTATTACTCTCAGAGTCCCACAAGGATCAATTTTGGTACCGCTCCTCTTTACTATATTCATTAATGATCTGTCAGCCTCCCTTCCTCAACCATCTGTATACAATATGCTGATGACTCAACCTTAATCTGTGCCACCTCAACTTCCCAACTTCAAGCCACAACCCAAAAAATATTTACCTTAGTAGAAAACAGGTTTCATCAACTGTGTCTCCTCCTTAACCCTAAAAAAACTAAATTACTGTTGTTCACTCCCACTCAGAAATCTACCACCTTAAACTTCACAGTCATCTCTAAAAATGGTACATAATAGCTCCTGACATAACCACCAAATTTTTAGGGGTAACAACTGATCACAATCTTAATTTTGACACTTATATCACTCTAACTATCAAATCAGTTAATAGAAAACTGGGCTCCCTGTACAGAATTAAACCCTTTCTTACTCCTTCAGCCAGAACTACTATTGCCCAAACTCACCTAATCTCTACCCTCTCTATGCCTCACCAATTTATACAAACCTCTCCAAAAGCAATATAAATAAGTCGGCAATATCTTATAACAACATAGCCGGATTTGCCACTGATGCCTCATTTCGTACCCACCATTACAAAAATCTCAAACTTCTTGGATGGTTACAACTGCAAAGCCAATTTCTTTTTCAGCAACTCATAATCATTCACAATATTTTGCATCATCCCTCAAATACTCCTATACTCAGAAACCTTATTACCACCTATCAAAATATTTTAACCTTAAAATCTGCAGAGTACTTGTCGCTTCCTTAAAATCCAACAACAGATCTGGGGACTGCCTATTTACTAACTCGACTGGTAACCTTTGGAACATGCTTCCAAGAGAACGAACATCCCTGACATCCACTCCTCTTTTCAACCAAAAAACTTAAAACCTTCCTAAAATCACAATGGCTATGTCCATGCTCTAATCCTGACTGACACTGTCTCCTTTTTCTTCTCACTTGCTTCTCACTTGCTTCTCATTTCTAAGTCTGTAGAACTGGATTCCTCTTTTATTTCCTTTTTTTAACTATTCCTAAAGATTTTTTTGTTAGCCATGCAACAATCTCTCTATGTTATGTTATTCTCCATGACTGTACTTGTAAAGAATATGCATATTAACTATGTTTAAAGTAAGTTGAGTCTTAATAGTCAAAAATCCTCTTTAATTTTGTTTATGAAATTTCGTTATTGCATTTGGAGCTTTTCTCACTGGGCCTCCACTGAAAATGGACATATATCCAGTCGGGCTTTCCTGATCAACAAATGTAAAATAAAAAAAAAAAAATTAAAAATTGAGATTGGGGTTAATTTCGATTGGTTGTAGGGAAGTGAATGTATAATATAGGTTTAATGATTTGAAATATTTTGTATGATAGTGATCTTATATTTAATGATTGGGTGTATTTTAAGATTTTTTAAATTCTCATTATAAAGGAAAGAGAGGGCTCTGGGTTGATGCATAGTGTTTTGATATAGTTGTGTACTAGTTTGACCCAGGTTGGAGACCATTGTTGTGATGATAGGGTGTGGTTGGCTATTGTTATTAGTCTATTACAGTTTATGATATCATAGTATAGTTTAAAGTCCAGCAGCCCTAACCCTCCATAGTCTTTATGGTAGGTCAATTTATTATAACTGATTCTGATAGATTTGGGAGCCGAAATAAATTTGAAAATTGTAGAGTGGATGGTTTTGAAGAATTTTAGGTTGATAATGGTATGGGAGGTATTACAAACATATAGAAATCTCGGTAGAAAATTAATTTTGATTGTGGCTATTTTAGCAAGGAATGGAAGTTAAAGTTTTGTCCATGTGCTAATATCCTGCTGTATGTTTGGCCACAGTTTAATAATAGTATTTGTATATGATTGTTTAGGATCTTGGTGGAAGGATATTCCTAGATAATTTAATGACTGGCTAGTTTTAATACTAGCTGCTAAGGAGTATGTGGGAAGCTGACATAGGGAGTTAATAGGGAAGATATTTATTTTCTTTAGATTTAGTTTGTAATCCAAGAAAGTTGAGAAGGTATCTATAGCGGATAGTAGTTTCTGGAGGTCTGAATTAGGTAAAGTGTAATAAAGATTTATAACATCAGCGAAAGCTACTAGGCTAATTTTAGTGTTAAAGATATTGGGGATATGGTGGAAAGTTTTCTGAGAAGTGAGAAGGAAAAGGGGTTCAATGTATAGATTAAAAAGATAGGGGGACATAGGATAACCTTGTCTGGCACCATTCTCAATGTCAATTCGAGAAGATGGGTGTTTGTTGATTTCTAGGTAAGTATGTGCCTGGGAGTATAGTGTTTTGAGAGCTTGTATGTAGTTGTTGGGTATATTAAAGACAGGTAAGATATTGAGCAAAAAGTTTACATTGAGTCTATCAAATGCTTTTGAGGCATCAATAGTGAAGGTGTAGATTGGCGTGCGTGTATGGATAGAGAGATTGATCATGGTGTCCAATGTGAGGGTATAATCAAAGGTTTGTCTGTGTATTATGAAACCTGAATGTTCATGAGATTCAATGTTTGGGATGATTGATTTAATTCTATTTGCTAGTATTGACTCCAATATTTTCATATCAAAATTTATTAGGGATATAGGTCTATAGTTCGGGGGGGGGGGAGTTAGGTCAGAGTCTGGTTAAGGTATGAGAATCATTTTAGATTCATTTAGATGTATATCACTTACACCACTAGTAGTAATGTGATTAAAGAGATGAAGAAGACAGAGAGAGAATTTTTGTGGGAAGGCTTTGTAGAATTTGACCGTAAGACCATCTGGACCTGGTGATTTATTGAGTTTGAGTTTGTTCATTGTCATAATAATTTCTTGCTGGTAGATCGGGGAGGATAAAATGTTTTGTTGGTCTGGACTGATTTTGGGAAAATTTAATTGGTTTAAGAAGGCATCTGGGTCCTGTTTATTATGAGAGAGGTTTGATGGGCTATAGGATTTTGTGTATATGCTTTCAAAAATACGTATGATATCTTGAGTAGTGTGGTAGAGTTTATCTTGGTAAATGAGTTCTGTTATGTTCAGGGAGGGTTTGTTTTAGTTAACAAGCCTTGCCAAGAATTTAGATGGCATGTGACCCCATTCAGAGTAATTCGCTAAAGTTTTGATTTCTTGGTATGTTGGGTTTTCGGCATTTAGATCATATTGTTTTGCTGGAGTTGTGTTATCTGAGTTTCAGTTTCTTGATTAAAGGATGATTGGAGTTAGCATTCAAGATTAATCATGTGACTTTTAAGATTGGCTTTCTCCTGGAGAAGATATTTTAATAATATGAACCTTTACTTATAAGGATACCTCTAATTATGGATTTAGTAGAGGCCCAGTAAATATCCATAGGTAGGTAATTATAGAGTAAATTGCCTAAAGCTTGGTTCAGCATGGCATCTATTTCTTGTAGAATTGCTTTTTTGCTTAATAGGTTAGATGTCATACCACAAAATTTTAACACTGAGGGTCAATGGCAAATGGTTTGTAGAAATCAGCCATATAAAATGTGCAGGCAGTATCTCTATGGACAATGAATGCACTGTATTTTATCTGTCACATTCAATTATACAGCAACTAATGTTTTTTGCATGCTCAAAATGAAACACATCTTAGATAATCTTTATCATCATAGACTTAAGGACAGATTCCAAATGAGTTACTCTCAGTGTAAGTCTGCCCTGATTCCGTAAGATCTGCTTTCAGTGTAAGTGACTTACTTCAGTGTAAGTCCTATCTGTAAACAGGCTTACACCAGTGGCCACATTCCAAAAGACCTGCTTTCCGTGTAACTGGTGACTATTGCAATCAGACCTTATAGTTATTAGTTCATGCAATGTACTCTTTTAAGGCCAAGCATCCTTACATCAGTTTGTGACAATGTGATAAAAACTCTGAATGCAATTGCAAGGTTCAAGCTAAAGTCAAAATGGTCATTAAAAATTGATAAAAAACAGCATTTCTGAATGACGTAGTTTTCAGCTAGTTGTTATCGTTAGAGTAACAGACATATATACTCTACCAAAAACATAAGAATGCAATGTTGTTGAGACTTCAGGTGAAAACAGATTATGATTAGTATCTATAGTCAATGGTAGGATACCACAAACTGTCCTGAACTGATGTACTGAGCTGCACTACAATGCCATTCACTGATTCATAGACATCCACTCCCCAAACAGGCAATATCTCTTCATCAAAGAAACCAAAAGTAATGCACCCAGTAGCCATCAAGGAAAACTCCACTTTATTTGAATCAAACACCAGCAAAATCCATTAGTTGTTAAGCGCTTTCATCATAGACAAAGACTTCATCAGAACAAGGATAATTCACATGCTTGAAGAAGTCTATATATACCTAGAAAATTAGCACATATTAAACTAATGAATTAGGTTAAATAAATCAATTAAAAAAAAAAAGAAAAAAAAACTTGCTTAAAGACACATACTCCTCTTTTTGTAACTCTTACTTGCATTTCAGCAGTCATCACCCCTTCTCCCAAAAGAAAAGCATTGTTAAAGGATAGGCTATACATATTGCTAGAATGACTTTTGAACACACCAATGTCAAAAAAGAATTTGTTAATTTGACCAACAAAGGGGCTATCCCAAAGACATGATAAATTCAATTTTGGATGAAGTGTATGGTGACTGGGGTAAGAAATGCAAACCCCTTTTGGGAGCAGGTCAGTTTACAAACCCACCCTCGGGTAGTCCCCAATCCCATCCTGGGTCTGGGGCATTTACAAGAGCATGTATAGTACAATACAGTACTATATCTAAAAATATTAAAGCTATTATGCAAAAAAAAAAATGGAGTATTTTTAGAACCAACCAGGATATTTATCAAATTTGTGGTGACCAACCCTTTTTTATAAACAAGGTGGGAATGAATCTTAAGAAATTGGTAGAGAAAACAAAAAATTGTATTGGAAACGGGAATGGGAAAGGGACTACAAGTTGTGGTAGTTGTTCCCAGTGTAGTTTCATTTTTAGGGGAACTGTTACTACATTGAGTGACAGATTAAGGACTAACATCAATTTTAGGAATGGTAATTGTAGAACACAGAGGTTAGTATATCTGGCAATGTGAGATACCTCTCCTGCCCACATACTACGTTGGAAAGATGGAAAGATCTTTCAAACGTAGGATTTATGAACATTTATATGAATTAAAAAATAAAAAGGAAACAAATGCATTGTACAGGCATTCACTAAGCTGTCCAAATTTCCAAGGCTTCAAGTTTGGTATATTAGACACAGTTGACATTGAACCCAGTGGGGGAGAGTGGAAGAATCAGCTTAGAAAAAGGAACTTATTTGGCAACTCAGGCTTGCCGCCAACTTTCCCCCAGGACTAAATGATAATGTTTCCATATTACCAGCCGTAAAGGAAAGAATCCAAATTAAGGATTGGGACCTCAGATTAAATAGATGACTTTATAATCATTGTGCATTTCCTGTCTACTAAAACTCACAAGTATTTTTAAACATTTTTTTAAAAGTATTCCTATGTTTTTTAGTCATGAAAAATGTTTATATTTTATACATACATTTTTTATACATTTTAAATACAAAACAAAAAATTATTTTAAAACTATGCATTTTCATATACTGTGTTTCACAAGAGCTGAGCATGCATATACATAGACTTTTATACTTGAGAATTTAGTATTTATTTTATATTGGAGTATGTGTCTTTAAGCAATTTTTTTTTAATTGATTGATTTAACCTAATTCATTAGTTTAATATGTGCTAATTTTCTAGGTATATATAGACCTCTTCAAGCATGTGAATTATCCTTGTTCTGATTAAGTCATTGTCTATGATGAAAGCGCTTAACAACTAATGGATTTTGTTGGTGTTTGATTCAAATAAAGTGGAGTTTTCCTTGATGGCTACTGACAGCATTACTTTTGGTTACAAGTATTTTTCGTGCATCCTGGAACTTTTATCATTTGGTGAGTTTGTATTTTGTTTCCTGGCCACATGGAATCTCCTCCAACTCCTAAGCTGGATAGTGGATCCACACAAGCCTCATTGTCCGAGGGGACACCCTTAGAGTGGGAAGCGGAGATATACGAGCTCAAACAGGATGTGCAAATGCTTAAAGGAGAGCTTTCATGGCTTATTGACTTGCTTACTATACAAAGCATTGGAGGTGGTAAGCACAGCAGTCCGATTAGTTCAGACAAAGTAATTATATGTTCGGACAGTTCACCACCAAACACTGGGAAAGGTGATAAACTTCCCAAGCCCTTTAATTCCTGTTCTTTTGGCTTTGGTAACAGTAATCAGACTAATCTAGTCAATAATGTGATGGAAACTCTTCCTGGATCGCAAACTGGTAAACAACATTGTGATGTCATCACCACGGCACAGGTGCATCATTCCAACTGCCAGTATGGACGAAAGTGTTACAGTGGTACTTCTAATGGCGCTGTTTGCCATGGGCAGGATGTTTTCAACATTACAGATGAACATGTTGGAGCTGCACCTTGTTTGCAAACAGGTACTGTAAACATTTTTCCTGTATCAGGGAACAATTCCGGCAATGTTTCTAGGTCTCCGGTTATACCAGGGAATCAGCATGCTAGGACAGCTGCTTCAACAATGAAGGGTGGTTTGCATCCCAGCTCCAAATCTGACTATCTTATTAATAAAAATTACACTTTTTCTAAAGAACAACCTGATGTATGAGGCAACACTGTCAATGCTGACAATATGCACTTTAAATCTTTAAAAGATATTATTTTTACCTTTGAAAATAAATTGTTTAAATATAAAACCTTGCAGCTTGAGTCTAAATATTTTAGAGAATGTATTAAAGCCAAAGTGGTACCACAAGGCTTATAGGTTTTCAAATTTCCATTTGGGATTTACTATGATAATTGTATTATCGAGGATTTTACTAATATGTTTAATTGGTAGGGTTTTGAACTGTTGCAAAAAGTGATGGTTTACCATGAAAAAATGCAAGTGGAATTGCAGAATGAATTGGCTGTATTAAATGCACAGATTATTAGTGATTTGTTATTTGAATAATATGAACTGTTTTATCAAAAAGTATTAGAAAGAGTAGGGAAGAAATGTAATGTGTTATTCCATAAAAAAGTAGGAAGTTGTCCACGGATATCAAACAATATCAGTTAAAGGAGGCCTATCCGTCTAATAAAATTTTTGTTAAACATGATATTGGTGTATTAGATGAACAACAATTTTTTCAATGATGAAACACTTGTGAATGAGGAACCAGAGTTTGAGGGAACACAAGAAGGCATAGCTAATCAGGATTTTCCCCCATTACATCACTCAGAAAGAATAGCAAGCAGGAATTATGGACACAATTATGTGGGTCAGTATCACAGGAAAAACTCATACAGGGGGAGAGGCAGGAATTAATATTAAGTATACTCCCCAGTGTTGAAGATGATAACATTGTTCACACTTTTGAAGGATTCAACATTTATAATTATACCAACCGATCTATTACTAATTAACATTTTACACTTTTTTTAAAGGGTTTTAAATTTGTGCCTGCCAGTATCCCGGACATTGCTGAAGGTCACCTGGATATCAATTTTTACACCAGGAAATTGAATTTTCAGGTCATGTTTTCTAACCAGAAGGTTATTCATAATGGCAAAGGTGGTCTTAGGAAAACTAGTATATTTAATCCATCTTTGCACCCCTTTATACACACCTTCGAGACAGCCGTTAAGGAGGATATGTATAAACTTTGGACAGGACACAAAAATTTCTATTCTAATCTTTACCCCAAAGAAAGGATTTTATTGAACCAAATTAGAGAGGACAGGTCAGTCCGAATTATGACCCCCGATAAAGGGGAGGGTATAGTTATTTTTAATACTACTGATTACACCAACATCATTCAGGACTTGTTATTTGATCAGGATAATTATACACAGGTGTCTATTAACCAGATACACATTGGATACCAACGTATCAATAGTTTTTTGTTAGAATTTTTATTGGATCAATGTATTGACCAGAACACCTGTGATCTTTTGACCAACACCCACCCCAGGGTTCCTGTGATTTTTGGCATACCTAAGGTGCACAAGAGTGTTTTCTCCCCACCCTTTTGACTCATAGTGTCTGCTGGGGGGTCCAAGACCCATAATTTGTCCAGCTTTGTGGAAAACAAGGTTAAACATATTGTCAAAGGAGTTCCACATTTGGATGGGGACTCCTGGGATTTCTTGGGGCAACTTAGTAAAGAAATATGGAGCCCAGTTTTTATTTTCTTAACCATAGACATTAAGGATTTATTCACCTGTATCACTAAGAAAGATTGTATGGAATTTTTCGAGGATATATTATTTCTCAATTCCAGTTCGACTCATGGGGAGGTCACCCTTATATGTGAATTAATGTCTATGGTTCTAGATTATAACTACATCTATATTGAAGGGCAATATTACCAACAAATGTCTGGGGTGGCCATGGGAGCAGTATGTGCACTGGTGTATGCCAATTTAGTCCTTTTTGGATGGGAGCTTAAACATGTCTTCAATAGCACTTGGTGGGCTGAACATGTACTATTATACAATCGATACCTGGACGACATTTTTATTCTATGGAAGGGAGACAAAGACAATATTCCTGCATTTATTGATTATTTGAATGAAACTACTACCTTCCTCAAGTTTATATTTTCCTGTCACGAACAACAATTACCATTTTTGGTTACATTCATTTCTCATAATGTCCATGGTTTCAGATCTCAGGTTTTTCATAAGAGTACTTTTTACAACTCTTACTTGCATTTCAGGAGTCATCACCCCTTGTCCCAAAAGAAAAGCATTGTTAAAGGACAGGCTATACGTATTGCTAGAATGACTTCTGAACACACCAATGTCAAAAAAGAATTTGTTAATTTGACCAAAATGTTTTTACAAAGGGGCTATCCCAAAGACATAATAAATTCAATTTTGGATGAAGTGTATGGTGAATGAGGTAGGAAATACAAACCCCTTTTGGGAGCAGGTCAGTTTACAAACCCACCCTCAGGTAGTCCCCAATCCCATCCTGGGTTTGGGGCATTTACAAACATGTATAGTACAATACAGTACTATATCTAAAAATATTAAAGCTATTATGCGAAAAAAATTGGAGTATTTTTAGAACCAGACAGGATATTTACCTAATGTTGGGTGACCAACCCTTTTTTATAAACAAGGTGGGAATGAATCTTAAGAAATTGGTAGAAAAAACAAAAAATTGCATTGGAAACGGGAATGGGAAATGGACTACAAGTTGTGGTAGTTGTTCCCAGTGTAGTTTCATTTTTAGGGGAACTGTTACTACATTGAGCGACAGATTAAGGACTAACATCAACTTTAGGAATGGTAATTGTACAACACAGAGGTTAGTATATCTGGCAATGTGCGATATCTGTCCCGCATACTACGTCGGAAAGACGGAAAGATCTTTCAAACGTAGGATTTACGAACATTTATATGAATTAAAAAATAAAAAGGAAACTAATGCATTGTACAGGCATTCACTAAGCTGTTCAAATATCCAAGGCTTCAAGTTTGGTATATTAGACACAGCTGGCATTGAACCCAGTGGGGGAGATTGGAAGAATCAGCTTAGCAAAAAGGAACCTATTTGGCAACTCATGCTTGCCGCCAACTTCCCCGCAGGACTAAATGATAACGTTTCCATATTACCAGCCCTAAAGAACAGAATCCAAATTAAGGATTGGGACCTCAGATTAAATAGATGACTTTATAATCATTGTGCATTTCCTGTCTACTAAAACTCACAAGTATTTTTAAACGTTTTTTTTAAAGTATTCCTATGTTTTTTAAACATGAAAAATGTTTATATTTTATACATACATTTTTTTGTACATCATAAATACAAAACAAAAAATTATTTTAAAACTATGCATTTTCATATACTATGTTTCACAAGAGCTGTGCATGCATATACATAGACTTTTATACTTGAGAATTTAGTATTTATTTTATATTGGAGTATGTGTCTTTAAGTACGTTTTTTTAATTGTTTGATTTAACCTAATTCATTAGTTTAATATGTGCTAATTTTCTAGGTATATATAGACCTCTTCAGACTATGATTTTGCAGATGACATTGTGATATGTAGTGAGAGTAGGGACCAGGTTGAGGAGACCCTGGAGAGGTGGAGATATGCTTTAGAGAGGAGAGGAATGAAGGTTAGCAGGGATAAAACAGAATATATGTGTGTAAATGAGAGGGAGGGTAGAGGAATGGTGAGGATGCAGGGAGTAGAGTTGGTAAAGGTGGTTGAGTTTAAGTACTTCGGATCAACAGTTCAGAGTAATGGTGAGTGTGGAAGAGAGGTGAAGAAGAGAGTACAGGCAGGGTGGAATGGGTGGAGAAGAGTGTCAGGAGTGATTTGTGACAGACGGGTACCAATAAGAGTGAAAGGGAAGGTCTACAAGAGGGTAGTGAGACCAGCTATGTTATATGGGTTGGAGACGGTAGCATTGACGAAAAGGCAGGAGTCAGAGCTGGATGTGGCAGAGTTAAAGATGTTAAGATTTGCACTGGGTGTGACTAGGATGGACAGGATTAGGAATCAGTATATTAGAGGGTCAGCTCAGGTTGGACAGTTTGGAGACAAAGCAAGAGAGGCAAGATTGCATTGGTTTGGACATGTGCTGAGGAGGGATGCTGGGTATATTGGGAAAAGGATGCTAAGGATGGAGCTGCCAGGTAAGAGGAAAAGAGGAAGGCCTAAGATAAGGTTTATGGATGTAGTGAGAGAGGACATGCAGGCGGTTGGTGTGAAAGAGCATGATGCAGAAGACAGGAAGAAATGGAAGCAGATGATCTGGTGTGGCGACCCCTAATGGGAACAGCTGAAAGAAGATTATGATATAGACCTCTTCGAGCATGTGAATTATTCTTGTTCTGATGAAGACTGCTGTGATGGCTTGGTGGTTAACTAGTGTGACAATAGTGTATAGGGTCCTGGGTTCAAGACATGCAAGGCTGTTTATTGGTTGAGAGGGTAGCCTAATGGTTAAGGTGTTTGCCTTACAAACACAAGGTGCAGGGTTTGAGTCTCACAAGAGATAACTAGCTAGGCTTAAAACGGCTCGCAAGGGCAGTTAGCTTAGTACTAACCTATGAACCTATAAGTCATTGTCTATGATGAAAGTGCTTAACAACTAATGGATTTTGCTGCTGTTTGATTCAAATAAAGTGGAGTTTTTCTTGATGGCTACTGGGTGCATTACTTTTGGTTACTAGTACTTTTCGTGCATTCTGGAATGTTTTTTCTTCATCAAAGAAGTTACATGTTAATGAATCATTCTACTTTTCAGGTTGGAATAGTTGTGCAGTGGAGCATCTGACAAGTTACTAAAAGGGCCATACTCGGGCATTGACCCCCAGTACTCTCTCACACACACACACACACACACACACACACACACACACACACACACACACACACACACACACTGACACTTTCAATAGCCATTTTTGCATAGTCACTCACAAAGCCACTCACACACCTTTCCAGTGTTCTCACATGCACCGTGAAACAAACATCATATGCATACCCTTATACATCCCCATTCACTTTCAGTAAGACTTACAGACATTGGGCAATCTGTGCAGCATGTAGTGACCCTGATTCACCCTCTGAAGATTCCTATCATTGAAAAGCATAGGTGTGCACTGCAGAATGCTATGCATTCTTCTGCCTTTGGATCTTTGCCCTGCCCAGCACTTGCATAGTTCGAGCATCTATGAATCCTTTATTCCACAGGTACTTTAAATGGCCAGCACATCAGAATGGTCATTTACATACACTCCTACCACAGATTATAATATCAGGTTGTGGCACTCTGAACCTCACTGCGTAAAATGCACTGCTGTGTTTTTAGGCAGCAAGGGGCAACTGTGAACTGAGTTGGTCTTATTAAATATGAAAGTCAATCTGTGCTTCCTTTCTTTGTGGCTAAGAATTTCAGCGCTTGTGTTTCTGTATAAAGTTAGTTTTTAATTTTTTTAATGTTGTTGTATAAAATTTTAAATTTTAGTTGCAGCTGCTCATCTGGAGCACAATCCAAATATATTACATAAATAATTATTTTAGCATAGTTCCCTTAGCATTACTTTGGAATATATTAAAAAAGAAGATACTGTTCTCCCTAAACCTGGATCAAAATTAACCAAAAACAGTCTGTAGTCTGTGGGCAACCTTTTTAAAAATGGTCAGATATAATTGGGGTTACATGTTTCAGTGATATACACTAAAGCATAAGATGACTTCATGCAGGTATTCCATGGCTGATGCCACAACCTTAACAAGCTAATACTGAAGAAACATTATGTTCAGTGCTCTACCAATGGAGATCTTGACATATGGTCAGGCAAAACACTCATTATAATATAATGTGTGATAAAGGATCTGTATGCTCGCACTTCAGTCTAGCTGAAACTGGCAACTATAGCAACATACCAAATATCCTCTGTATGCATTATGTGAGTAAGTACTTGGGAGTTTTCTTGAGTGATTAGAGTGCAAGGCCATACCACATGGGATCAGGAGCCACAGCTATGCTTAGATTAGTGAAGATTATAGGCCACATTTTTGCTACATGAGACAGTAAGAATAATCAGCTTGCACTAAAATGCAGCTTGTTCTCACTAAAGTTCTCATCATTTTGTTAATATCTGCTACCCATTTTTACTTGTAATCATCCATAACAACTCCTTCTGGCTAAGCATAAATGTTTATATGTAGCCTGTGCTATATCTGGAGACAGCATATAAATCATGGTAAACACTTTTGCTTTGGTGTTTAATTTCTAACAAAATGATTGCATTTTATTTTTTCTGAGGCTTTCTACAAACAATTTACCCTTTAATTATTTATTGCTAAATGTAATATAATAGAAAATATAGACACAGAACTTCTGGAAAATATAATCCTCATTTTACTTTACATAAGTCATCTTTCCTCTATTGATTTGCTTTTCAGTTTTGCTTACTAAACTATGTTTTCCAACAGTTTCAAATGCCAGATGTAAGGTACATCCATTGTGTCTGCCTTAGTACTATCAGTACACTTCCTGTAAAATTAGAAATTAATTTGTCTCCCATTGTGTACCTGAGCCAAATTACACATTATTGTTAAGGTCAAAAGATTTACTTTGACCTTATAATCCACATCACCTTGGCAAATATAAATTTCTCTTTATATTACTGTGTATCATTTCAGCTAGATCTGTATAATTCTGTGTAAATTCTAAAACAAAACTCCCCCACATTGATGTAATCCACATCCTGGAATGTATCATGTTGAACAAGTATGTGCTTAGTTTTATCTTATACATCTGTAAACAAAGCTCACTGACAGTGACAAAATACTTGTGATGTAATGTACTATGCTGTGACATGTTGTAATTATTTGTGCTTAGGTGTGTGTGTCATGGATGAAAATGGTTCCAGCTCATTTACCTGGTAAACCAGAACAAAATGTAATAATACTTCATAGCAGTCATGCCTGTCAGTTAGTGCAGAATACTAAATCTCTGACTTGTTAAAGAGCTGCTTCCTTTCCAAGGGTACAGGGTTTGATTCTTTCTATCTTCATTTATCGACTCTGTGACTTTGAGTAAGTCACTTAACCAAACATGGCTTTGAGGGAATTTGGGCTAGGTATCTTAATGGCTTTCTGTACTGCATGTCAAGTGACTACCTATGAACCTATGTGAAAGTGCCAAATTGAGAAAATAAAACACTGTCAAGACATGGGTAACATTCCCAGGAATATATACATTTTAAATCTTTGAATCAATCCATTTTTTAAGTAACACATATAGTTCAACCAGTGTTAGTCAGAAAGACATATGTGGTGTAAAAATCGAAAGGGAATTTCAAGGGCAAAAATGTATGCATTAGTGTTGGTCATGACAGACATTTCAAAAACAAGAATTCCACTGAAGGCTCAAGGATGACAAAACCACAACCCTTGTGTACTTCTGAAACACTGTAAGCTTAAAAAGTAAAAAAAAATGCCATTTATTTTAAGGTTATCGTGTTTTGGAAGTACACAAATGTTGTGGGTTTGTCGTCCTTGAGCCTTCAGTGGAATTCTTGTTTTTCGTCTGCTGTATCCACTTTTGGTTTGTGCTGTTTGTGTTTATGATAGACATTGCACTTGATGCAAATATTATACCTTTTTCACACAAATTGTGGAAATTGATACAACCAAAAATTGGGAAAATGCTTTATTTCTTCTATACTTCTCATTGCCTATTGATTTTTGTTATGTTTTAGTGGTATTTAAACAAGTTTTATTCATTTTGAGTTTCCTTGTCGAAAATTTGAAATGTGTTTGTAGAGTTGCCTCACTGAAATCATTAACTACAATGTTGTTTTCTTCTACTAAATATGCAATTTTCATCCCCATTTTAACTACTTTTGTATTTTTATTGCAGTTTTTTAACCAGTTTTTCTCATTTTATTTTGTTTCCTTTGCCTAATTACCTGAATTAATTTTGTTTCTCTGTGCTACAGCTGCTGTTTTCTCTCCATCTTTACAATGTGTAA
The DNA here is from genome assembly GCF_019279795.1 of Protopterus annectens. NCBI lineage: Eukaryota > Metazoa > Chordata > Ceratodontiformes > Protopteridae > Protopterus > Protopterus annectens. Next base: position 557,312,345 of record NC_056737.1, on the reverse strand, counting down.
CTTAATTAGTGTTATAGCAAAGTTTTAGCCAAGTGTATTACGTAGTCTGAGAGACAGCGGTGATTATTCTTTGGGAGAGGATAAGTTACTGTTGTTTCTAGGAAGTTAGCATTATTAGCTGCTGGCAAAAGCTGTTTTTTCTCCTTTGGTCTGTCTTGATTCATAGCTCAGCTTGTACTTCACTGCATTAGTCTTCATGCAGTGCTACACAGACCTGTACTTGATAGAAGCAGGCACTTTGACTAAGTTTTTCCCCAGGCAAGCTTGGTCAAAACCGTATTCATTAGCAGACAGTGCTAAAGGTGCTGCTGATTTATTTAAGATGAAATTAAGTTACTGTAAACTATTTCTGCCTTAGTAGAGCACCTTCAATAATTAACTATTATAGCAATGCGTGGTTTGGTTCTTGCTGCCCTTCCGCAGATGTCTGGCATCGCGACAGTTCTGATGTACTGCCATCAGATCTGTGGTATGTTAAATGAGTTTAACATGGCGAGACAGTTAAAATAAGCAGCGGAGATGTCCGAACTCATTTATATGTTAAATGGGTTTAACATTAAACCCATTTATATACTAATGGAAAAAGTCCAATCAGCATGCGTTTTGGTATAATACACTATAAATGCTCTTAGTATGCACTAAAATATAATATTCTATAGTCATAGGTTCAGAAATTGATGTGTATACTAGGCTAACATCCACTAGGGCCCTTATAATCCTAGCAAGCAGCCCAAATGTGACCCACAAATTTGATTTATATAGGGGATGATTTAGTGACTGTCTTTGTCCATCACTAACATAAACAAGAGACAAGGAGTGAATTTCTGATTAGCCATCCATTGGTACAATTTGCACTTAAATTGGTATATGGAGGAATTCTGCTTCACACAGATGGGGAGCCTATTCCAAGGAAAGGGAATTCTTTGAGAAATGTATCTGCCTCTCCAGCATTTCCCATTTATGTTGCAAGCTAAACTGAGGTCTTTTAATTTAGTAGTTCTGATGCAATTTGTTTTGCGAATTTGCAAATGTTCAACAAAACAGGTTCCAGGGATGCCCTGTATGCCAAGGAAAGATCACCTCTCAGAAGTCTGTATGACACCGAGTAAAAAGATAGAGCTTTGAGGTGATCAGCATGGGACATTTTGTTTACCCCCTGTATTCTTTTTTTAAGGAAAATTTGTGGACATTCCAGTTACTGCATATGTCTGGTCAGGTACATTCCAAAGGGGGCATTATATTCTATTATGAGTCTAATGAGGGCTGAGTACAGTGGTATGATGACCTCACTGGACCTAGATGCCATGCTCTTGCTTATAAGCTGAGCAAAATGAAAGGATTTTCTTCCTACCTTGGACACATGTTAGTCAAAGACTAGACTATGACCTACATGATTTCCAGTATCTTTGACTAGTGAATCACCTTTTAGGGGTGTTTTTATTCATGATGTAGCTATCTGGTGTGGCTGACTTCTGAAAATGTACTGTAATACATTTCTTGGTATTGAGTTTTAATCTATACCTTTGTTACCAAGCATTTGTCTGTATTAGGCCTTCCTGAGGGTGTTCTCATCTCAGGGGGATCCAATGACTGCTTTCAGTTTGCAATCATCTGCAGACTTGATTAGCTAGAGTCCTTTGACATTGACTTTGACATCAGAGAAGTAGATGTCAAAGATAAGTGGGCCTACCAAAGAGCCTTGGGGGACTGTACTGGTAACTGGCCTCTTTATGAAAGTAGCCTCACCAATTCTAACCTCCTGAGTCCTATCAGTGAGCCAGCTAGTTATCCAGCATGTTATAAAAGGATTTATACCTAGTTTTGTAAGTTTGTTGACAATATCTGAGTGGAGTATTGCATGAAATGCTTTAGCCTAACCTAGGTAGGCAGTATGTGCCATTTTCCCCTCATCCATTCCCTTAGTGACCTCTCAAAGAAGTCCAGTAGATTCAGTAAGTATTACCTTCCTTTTACAAAGGCAACTTGGTTTGGATCCAGTCTCTAGAGGTCTCCTATGTCCTTGTTGATAATTTACATGATGATTATTTCCAAGGCTTTGTGAATAAGATTAGTCAGACTAATGGTCTGTAGTTTCTAGGATCTGTTGAAGGTCCTCTCTTATGAAGGGGTATTACCATTGCAGTACTCCATTCATGTGTCTTAACGCTTGTTTTATGACTGTAGTTAATCACTCCAGGGATCCTGATAAGTTGTATTTTAGACTGTTCAGGAGGCATCCTGGGATGTTATCAAAGCCCACAGAGCCTATGTTCTTAGGCTTAACAAGCACAGCCAGTACTTGCTCATTAGTAATAGTTGGAGGAGTTATGTTTGAAGGCATTTTTGTGAGGATCATTCAGGATATGGGGGTGGGTAAAGTTGGAACTGAATTTGTCCTCTAACAAGTTTGCTATATCATCAAACTTAGTGAATGTGGCACCATTAACCACCAGTTCAGCACATTGCTATGTGCTGGCCTTGAGGTTTCTGACATAGCTGAAGAAGACATTATGGTTATCTTTCACATGCTAGGCTATTTAACATCAAAGTTGACTTTGTATGACCTAATTAACCTTTTTAATTGCCAATTTTGTTTGATGAGAGAGGGTTTATCTTCATGGGAATTGCCCTTCCTGATTTTTACCATATTTTTCTCATTTTGTTGAATATCCTTTTTAATTTTGGATGCCATTAAGGGCAGTTTTTTAGTAGGGCTAGTCCTGGGATAACTTCTGCTAGGTACAACAGCCTCCATATGGCAATTAACATGGTTGCACAGTGCTTCTGAGAGCATTCAGCATAGGCTGCTGTGTTCTCTATGTTTGACGGGACAATGAATTTTGACAAATCATCACTTAACAGATGGCAATTTGCCATGGAATAGCTCCTAACTGTCATTGATTTTATGTGTGCTGCTTACAGAGTTTGTTTATGAGGGAAAAGAAGGATTTAATATTTTATATTCATAATGCTTTCTTAAAAAACAGGTATGCAGCATGCCAAATAACCTATGAATAATTTATTGATTTATTGACATTTGCTTTCTACAGTCTTAGGCTAAATGAAAGATTAGCCTGTTCATCTTCCTTCTGTTGCCAGTTTCATAGCAGCTTGTATCCTCAGGCAGTGTAGCCACTGCCCGATGCTCATAGACAATGAATCACCTCTTACGCCATAGCAAACTTCCTGTGAGATACGCAAATACTAAGACTGCTCTCACAAAAAAAAGTCTGTGAGCACCATGTGCCTTGACAGCATTCCTCACAAGTTTATACAAAATAATCATAAGATGAGGCTGTGAAAAAGTCATTGTTTATGCCTCCAAGGTTTAACAAGTATAGATCTCAGCAGAAATTAAAAACTACAGCACAGAGTCAGCAGGAACAACTTGCCCCAAACTAAATATGCCTAAACCCTTTAGACATAAAAATACACCGGTGATTGGTGATTCCATAGTAAGACCAACAGGTTTTACTCTTACAAGGCTGGACAAAAATAAAGTGACAGTGAGTTGTTTTTCAGATGCCAAGATCTTTGACATCTCAGTTGAACTCAAGACCCTCAGGATGAACAAGTATAACAATGGCATGATGGCTATCCATGTAAGAGTAAATGATCTGGCAGGGTCTATATTACATTGACGAACTGCAACAAGTTTGAACGATGTAATATCGAACCTGAAAGTACGAAACCTGAAAACAGCGAAGCCACGGCACATCGATTTTTTTTCCCAGGGAAAAAAATCAGTGGGCCATTTTCTGGGCTTTGCAATTTCCTCCACTGTGGTGCGATTTCAGAGTTGGTATATTTAAGTGGGGCGGTGAAGCCTCCCACTTTAGGTTAAGTTTCAGGTTGCAGGTTTTTTTTTTTGTTTTTGTTGTTAGGGAACAGCGATTTTTTTTCCCTGGGGAAAAAAATCGCTGTTCTTTGTGTTCGCTATTTTAGTGTTTCGGATATTATGGTTCAATATTACATCGTTTGAAGTTTTTGAAGTTCGACGATGTAGTATAGACCTGGCCTGGCGTAAAAAATTATTAGGGGTATAGAGAGGGAGACAATTCTGAGCTCTCTATGCATGACACAAGTGCAGGAAAGACTCTGGCACTGAGCAGAATTCTAAGTTTGCAGTGAATGATGTTTAGATGCAAGAAAAAGATGAATGATTTTAACAACTGACTGAATACCTGATGTTATTCAAGCAGGATCTAGTATATGTAAGCCTTGGATCAGCTGTTGCACAGCCTACTTTCTTTGGCAAGGACAGCTTACACCTTTCATTCCAGGGCTTCTACATTCTGCCTAAAGCCTTTCCTCACCCCATGGTGCATTTTTAAGGCAGAGTACATCTAATGGATCTTCCAACCTAAAAAAATAACAGCATCAGGCAATATCAATGTGGCATTGTTCAAAAGTAGGAATCGAAATTAAAAAAAAAAAAAACTTTCTGACATTGAAGACCTCCTGCATTTGGAGCACATTTATATATGTATTAATACTGAAACCTGATTTAAAAGTACAGAATGCACCCGCTTTATACCAGGGTTTTGTGCCTGCCACACCTTTAGACCCAACAAGAACTGTAGTAGAATGTCTATATTGTTTAATGACCAGATTACTTCATGGCGGATTCCCAGAGACCCACAAATCAGAATTATTGATTCAACAAGCTCTAAATAAAACCAACTATCAAACCATAGCATGTTACAGAACCATCTTGATGGCCCCTGAAAACCATGTCTTTTTCTTAAACACATTGAATGAACTTCAAACACAAAAAAAAATGATTATCCTTTGCAACTTTTACCTGTTGATAAACTGGCAGATCTACACCTCAGTGATAAGCTATGCACAAAAATTCCTTATTTCATAAAGAAGACTCTCCTGGATAAAACAGTCAAAGGGCCCAATAAAGGACACAATTTTCTTGACCTATACCTTCCAACTATAGCATCAATATGCAATATCACACTGGTGTCTCCTTCCCAAGTCAAGTCCATTCAGAAATTGGTAAGCTTGTTTTTCAAAATCTTTAAACTAGCACATACAAAATAACAAGAGTATTGTCGCCTCACAGACGTTGCCTGTTCGATTCTCAGTTAGAGCGTCTTCTGTGTGGCAACATTCGTGAATGGGCCTTCCTTCATTGAAGGTTGTGCATTAGGCCCGGCAAGCCAGCACGTCAAAATCTACTGCCAGTCATTAGCGGACCGGAGTTCCGCTATGGCGACCCCTAACTGGGAAAAGCCGAAAGAAAGAAACAAACAAACAAATTCAAAGACTTCAAAAATGCAAACTTTGAACAATTATGTCAACGTTTAAATATAAACGTAACCACTAAAATATCGACACAGCTAGTAGTTATGCAAATAAATTTTATATTTGCCAGGAAAATAAGAATAAGCCTCTGCATATCACTAAATGTCCTTAGGAAACATAGGAGAAACACAGCAAATAAAATATCCACAACGGACCACCATGGAGCTAAAATCCTTTCAATAAAACAACTTGAAAACCATAAAAACAAAAGAAAAATAAGTTGCAACTTCAGCAGAGAAAATGGACAAGCGCTTTCAGCTTCATAGCCTACTTCAGATGCTCAGTTTGTTCTGCTTCAGCAAATTGTTTAAGTACGACAATCAACCAATCAGAAGCTTCAGAATGGGACAACTCCTTCTTTCTGACTGTTCAGTACTTCTTCATAGGGGAGCCACCCCTTTATCACAGGTTTTATTGGAAGTACCAAAAACTAAACAAAATGGGAAGGGAAAGAGCACATCAGCTTGATTGTCCACATGCATAAGCAATATAATGTAAGGAAAAGCTCACTAGAATATTTAGCAAAACTAAAGACTCACAAATCAAGGTCAATGTCATAAGGTTATACAATGTACAGACAAATACCTTCAGCAAGACAAAGGCCTTCCATGAACTTAGGCTGTCATTGAAAGCTAAGGATAATTACAAATCCTTCTTTGCTTACATCTGGAAGTTAAGAAATGACACACAACAGTGCTCTGAACTTATTCATGATGGCAGCACCAACTCTGCTGCAATGGATATCAAAAATATGTTAGCAAAAACATTTAGTGCAAATTTCACCCTAAAGATGTCTATACAAAATCCACATACACCTATGGATCTCAAAACCTTTATCAAAATAAAAGAACACTTGTTTAATGTAATTTCCAAAACAAAAAAATACATCCTATATTGATAACATATCAGGCCACCTTCTGAACAACACTAAACACATGCTGGTGGTCCCATTCTTAAAACTGTATGACCTGAGCTTATCCACTAGTTTTCTCCATATGATCTGATGAACAGTGGTTTTGATAGTTCTACCACGGATTCTATGAATTACAGACCCATCAGCCTAACAATCCTCATCTGCAAGATGATGGAATGGATCATAACAGACATGTTAAACTATAATATAAAACTTCTAAGAAGACTTAACCCATAATAGTTTAGCTTTGTTAAGAGTAGATTCAGAATAATTAACCTGGTGAATGTTTTTCAGTGGGTAAAACAAATCATGAACAGTGATCACTCTGTTCATACCGAATGCTTTGAACTTGACAAGGCATTTTAAACAACACCACGTGCCAACATTATCAACAACTAAATGCATACCAATACAACCCCTATATAGTCAGATGGATAGCTAATTGGCTTAAGGACAGAACTCATACAGTAAGGGTGTCTGGTGCTTCTCCAGAGATCATGACGGTTACTAGTGGGGAACCATAGGGATCCGTGTTTGAACTTCTGTTATTCGGCATATACTTATCTAATTTTCCAATTAAAAACAAGGAACAACTGATTATCCAAGTTTTCAGATGATTGTAATCTGGGTGTTACATTCAAATCCCCTTCTGGTATGCAGAAGCTAGACTATGAATATACAGATGGTGATAGCAGAAGCTTTGAAAATGGGCTAAAATGAAATGCTAAAAGATGCAATATTGTTGCATTTGGTAAACATCCCTCCACCTTGCTTAAAGTTCAGAAAACATCCCACTCCAAAATGAACATATCATGACAGCTTGCCTTGGAACATGGGCAGATCTGATCAGGGCCAGCACTGAGTACAATGCCATCTTTAAGATGAATCTTGCTAAACATATCAAACAGTTGGAAAACCCCCAAAGGTTTCTGACAAAACAGATCATGAGCCTAATGGACCTGAGTCACCAAGAGAGGTACGAGGCCTTGTCCCTGTATTCAATGTCCTATAGACACCTTTGGTGTGATCTGTGCCTTACCTTCTGAGCCATTAGGAATCCAAAAGTACAAGACTTCTAATTTCACAAC
>NC_056737.1:557297528-557302528 GCF_019279795.1 Protopterus annectens | reverse complement strand
TGGAGAGACTTGCGATCTTAAACCATGAAGTTTCTATACTACACCGAGAGATTACTAGTCAGGATGCTTTCAATGGTATTCCTGTAGAATGTTGTGAGAGCTGAAGGTGGTAGTTTTGCTTTCCTCAACCTTCTTAGAAAGTGTAGATACTGTTGCACCTTCTTGACAATGTGATTAGTATTTATTGACTGAGACAAGACTTCAGCGATATGCACTCCCAGGAACTTGGTGCTCTCCACCCTTTCCACTGTTTCTCCTTTGATTGTGAGTGGAGAATAAGCCTTGTGTCTCTTCCTGAAGTCTACTGTTACCTCCTTTGTTTTATTCACATTGAGAGCCAGGTTGTTATTGTCACACCAGACAACCAGTTAGTTCACTTCCTCTCTGTAGGCTTTTTTGTCACAATTTCTGATGAGACCCACCACTGTAGTATCATCCGCAAACTTAATAATGTGGTTTGTGTTGTACCTAGTGAAGCAGTCATGTGTCAGCATGGTGAACAGCAGGGGGCTCAGAATACATGCTTGAGGTACTCCAGTGTTTAGTGTGATGCTCATCGAGGTGTTGTTGCCTATGCATACCTTTTGTGGTCTGTCAATAAGAAAGTCCAAAATCCAGTTGCATTAAGGAGTGCTAAAACTCAGATGGACAAGGTTCTCAATCAGATGGTGGGGGATGACCATGTTGAAGGCCAAGCTGAAGTCAATAAATAACATGCAGACATAGCAGTTTTTCTTCTCTAGGTGTACCAAGAATAAGTGAACTGCCAGTAAGATGCCATCTGCCGTAGAGAGATTGGATCTATAAGCAAACTGGAATGGGTCCAGTGGTGCAGAAAGACAATGTTAAGTATTCTTTGACCAAGCTCTCAAAGCACTTCATTACAGTGGAAGTGAGAGCTACTGGGCAGTAGTCATTCAGGCTTGAGGGTGGAGGCTTCTTGGGCAGTGGCATAACAGTTGTATTCTTGAAGCACACCCTCCTAATGATACTGTGGTTATGTTGGGTACTGTGGTTTGGTGCAGAGCGATGTTGACTATGTCGGTGAGAACAGCAGTTAATTGGTCAGCACAGTCCCTGAGCACTCACCCCAGAATATTGTCAGGACCAGCTGCCTTTCTTGGGTTTACTTGTCGCAGCACCCTTTGAACATCCACTGGGTGAAGGTGGAGCACTTCATCTTCTTGGGTGGTGGGCAATTTCATTGCCATTGTATTGTTTCCCTTCTCAAACCTGCTGAAGTAGGTGTTGCTCTCATTAAGAAACTCTGTGTTATCATCTTATTGAGAAGGTAGGGGCCTGGAGTCTGAAATAGATTGTATACCTTGCTACAGATGCCTGTTGTCTCTCAGGTCTGAGAAGCGACCCTGAATTTTCTGTCCATAGGTCCGCTTAGTCTCTCTTATTCCTCTACTTCATTTAACTCTGGCTTCCCTAAGGGCATCTTTGTCTTTAGACTTAAAGGCAGCATTTCATGCCTTCAAGAGCTCATACACTCCACTTGTGAGCCAGGGTTTCTGATTCACTTGTGTGATGATGCTCTTGTTGACCGTCACATCATCCACACACTTTGATATATAGGCCACCATGGACTCTGTGTACTCATCCAGGTTAACTTTCTGATCCATACTAGCTGCCTCCTTGAATATATTCCAGTCTGTGCTTTCAAAGCAGTCCTGGAGTGTTGAGATTGCTCCCTCTGGCCATACCCTTAATTGTTTCATGGATTCTAGTCCATGCGTTTGAAACAGTCCTAGAGTGCTGAGTCTGCTCCCTCTGGACATACCTTTATTTGTTTCCTGGATGGCTTTCCTCTGATTAACAATGGCCTATATGCTGGTAGTTGCATAATGGAGAGATGATCTGAGTTGCCCAGATGTGGATGAGGTACTACCTTATAAGCTAGCTTGACATTGGTGTAGACCTTATGCATAAAGTGTTCTCCCCTTGTTGCAAAGACCACATGTTGGAAGTAATGAGGTAAAACTGTTTTCAGATTTGCTTGATTAAAATCAACTCCTGTTATGTGAGCAAACTCCAGATTCTGGTTTTGTAGCTCACTGATTGACTGGTAAAGTGTATTCAGTGCCTCGTTAGTATTGGCACTGGGGGGAATATACACTACCATGATGCTCACACCAATAAACTCCCTTGGCAGATAGAAAGGTCTGCATTTCAATTATATAAACTCAATATTTTCAGAAAAGTGTTTAGTAACCAGCTCGCAGATGGTGCACCAGTTATTGCTGACATAGATACAGACACCCCCTCCCCTTGATTTTCTGCAGAGTGCTTGGTTTCTGTCTGCTCTAAATAATGTAAGCCCTTCTACATAGACTGCACTATCATTTATATTATTGTTTAACCATGTCTCAGTAATATAGGTACACAGATGTTTGTCACCTTGCTATGAGTGGATAACTCCAGTCTTATGTAGTCCATTTTGCTATCCAAGGAGCGAACATTGGCCAGTAGCAAGGATGGGAGTACAGGCCTATATGGATTAGCTTTTAACCTGGCAGAGATTCCAGAATGAGATCTGCGCTTCCTTGTTCTTAGGTTCATTGGTGTCTACTAGGCTAATGGCCCTGGGGCCTTTACAAGCCTAGCCCATAGGATCACCCTAGCATCATGCCAACTGACCTTAGTTTCCAGGCCCTCTGTCAAGTAGAGCCACTGGAGTGATCCCCGGGGTGAATTTTCTATTTCCTATACACTCATCAAGATTTCTCTTGAAGAGGGCCAGTGGGGTGCTCTGTTTGACATGAATGGAAAGTCTATTCCATAGCATGGGCAGTCTCTGGGTTATGAACCTGTCCCTACAGCACAATCTGTTGATTGTGGTACTGATGTTGAGGTCTCTGGATCATGTGGTGCACAGGGATTGAGATTTCTTTAGATGTAGCATTTCTTACAGTTACAGAGCTGGGTCAGACATGGCTTTGTAAGACAAGCAGACATCACCTCTAAGTTGGTGATATGAGACAGTGAATAGTTGGAGTTTTTTGAGTCTGTCCATATAAGACAAGTGTTTAAGGCCTAGATCCTCTTTGTGAGGTACTTTTTCAGCCTCTCCAGTTGTTGCAGGTGTCTAGTGAGGTACATGCCAAATGGGACATTGTACTCAATGACTGGCCTAATGAGGGAAGAGTAGAGGGAGACAATGACCTCTTTCTTCCTGGATGCCAAACCCTTAGTAATGAGATGTGCCACATAGACGGACTTTCTGATCACAGTGGCAATGCAGTTGTCAAAAAAGAGGTTGCTGTCAACCTGTGTTCCCAGATCTCTTACAATGTCTTCTGTGTTCAGTGGCTACCATCGATGTGGTAATTCAAGGGAACTGGGTTTTCCCAAAGGGGATGATGACACATTTTTTGGCATTGCGCTTAAGACCATGGTTCTGACACCAGTTGTTGGTCTCATTGAGGCCTTTCTGTAGGATGTCAACATCACTTGGGCAGTTAGTAAGAGATCCCAACTTGCAATTGTCTGTGAACTTTGTCAGCAAGAGTCCCTTTGTGTTGGCCTGGACTTCAGAGAAGTAGATACCAAACAGTAGAGGACCCAGGACCAAACCCTGTGGGACTCCACTCATGGCTGGTCTGCAGTCTGACTTGAAGTCAGCTACTTTCACACTGTGGGTTATATCTGTGAGCCAGTCTGCAGCCCACCTAGTGATATAGGATTGATGCCTAGCTAAGTGAGTTTTTCTATGATTCTTGAGTGGGGAATGGTATAAAAGGCCTTGGCCAGATCAAGGGAGGCTGTATGAACCACCTTTCTCTTTCACATCTTTTCCTTCTTTTCCACTTCCTGTATGTGGTAGCAGACAGCTTTGCTTGAACAAGGCAATTTGGACCATGCTTGAGTATAATTCCTAGTTCCTGTAGTCCGTGGAGTGTTGTAGGCCTCACAGGCCCTGCAGACGGCAGCTCATCAATTCTTCTGCACTATGAGCTTAGGTGTCGAATTTTCAGTATGCAATCTCTGTCATAACTTAGTTTTCCTTCTGTATTTGCCCCAGATTCTGTTCTTTTCAATGATTTTGACATAAAAAAGGGAAAAAGTGAGCATTTTTCTGTTGAGCTGAAGCAGCCGCTGCCACACAGGGCATCACCACTTTTTTTTAATGATTTTTTTAATGATATTCTCCAGTAAAATTTATGAATTATATTTCTGGTAACTGGGAAAGTTAATGACCTTTTTTGGATCACTGATATCAGTTTTCTCATATATTGTAAGTGATAATGCAGTTCGTTTTAGCACAATGTAATGAACTGAATTGTTCAAGCTGTTTATGTACTTCCAGTGTTTTTCCCTTTCTTCGACTGGTGTGACTTTGTTAATGTTATATATAAGTTAGGGGGTGGGAGTGGAGAATGGATTCTCCCCCTGCTAAATCTTTTTTTTTTTTTTCTTTTTTATGCCAGGTTAAGTGAAGAGTGCTTACAGCAACTGACATATAGTGCTTGTGTTTAGACCAAATGGCATACACTCATATCATACTAGTATGTGTAAAGGTAGTACCCTTAATATGTTTGACACTTGGCCTACAAATTAAAAGTGATCATGATGGTGGGCATTTATGACAACTTCTAAGCTTTTAAATTATTGTTTTTTAAGCCCAGCAGTTCATACAAGTTGATATCTAGGAATCTATGTTTATCCATCTATCTATGTTTAGAGACTAGTAGGGATGCATGGAAGGGTGTAAAGCAACCCTGCAGAAACAAGTTTGGTATAGATCTTTGTACAATTTTGAAATGCACTCACTTGGGAATATGATTTGGGTATGCAGAGTTTCATTATGGACTTTAGAGAGACCTGTCATTGTCATGTTACTGAGCCATTTCCCAGTCATTATATAGTTAATTTCTCTAATAATATCTGTTCAGAGTAAGGTCTGATACAACTGTTTTCTTAAACCAAGTATTTATTTAATAAATGTTCCACAACTAACAGGGAGTATTTAGAAATAAACCAGGCCCCCTTGTCCC